>NW_027469356.1:0-188220 GCF_051020765.1 Lasioglossum baleicum
TCCTCTCGCACGTGTTTTTTACTCGACTAGCCTGCGGGATGCTTCCTCTCGCACGTGTTTTTGCTCGACTAGCCTGCGGGATGCATCCTCTCGCACGTGTTTTTGCTCGACTAGCCTGCGGGATGCATCCTCTCGCACGTGTTTTTACTCGACTAGCCTGCAGGATGCATCCTCTCGCACGTGTTTTTACTCGACTAGCCTGCGGGATGCATCCTCTCGCACGTGTTTTTACTCGACTACCCTGCGGGATGCATCCTCTCGCACGTGTTTTTGCTCGACTAGCCATGCGCATCCCAAAAACCTGCGCATGCGCATCCCACAAAACCTGCGCATGCGCATCCCACAAAACCCCGCACGTGTTTTTACTCGACTAGCCTGCGGGATGCATCCTCTCGCACGTGTTTTTACTCGACTAGCCTGCGGGATGCATCCTCTCGCACGTGTTTTTGCTCGACTAGCCTGCGGGATGCATCCTCTCGCACGTGTTTTTACTCGACTAGCCTGCGGGATGCATCCTCTCGCACGTGTTTTTGCTCGACTAGCCTGCGGGATGCATCCTCTCGCACGTGTTTTTACTCGACTAGCCTGCGGGATGCATCCTCTCGCACGTGTTTTTGCTCGACTAGCCTGCGGGATGCATCCTCTCGCACGTGTTTTTGCTCGACTAGCCTGCGGGATGCATCCTCTCGCACGTGTTTTTGCTCGACTAGCCTGCAGGATGCATCCTCTCGCACGTGTTTTTACTCGACTAGCCTGCGGGATGCATCCTCTCGCACGTGTTTTTACTCGACTAGCCTGCGGGATGCATCCTCTCGCACGTGTTTTTGCTCGACTAGCCTGCGGGATGCATCCTCTCGCACGTGTTTTTGCTCGACTAGCCTGCGGGATGCATCCTCTCGCACGTGTTTTTGCTCGACTAGCCTGCAGGATGCATCCTCTCGCACGTGTTTTTACTCGACTAGCCTGCGGGATGCATCCTCTCGCACGTGTTTTTACTCGACTACCCTGCGGGATGCATCCTCTCGCACGTGTTTTTGCTCGACTAGCCATGCGCATCCCAAAAAACCTGCGCATGCGCATCCCACAAAACCTCGCACGTGTTTTTACTCGACTAGCCTGCGGGATGCATCCTCTAGCACGTGTTTTTACTCGACTAGCCTGCGGGATGCATCCTCTCGCACGTGTTTTTACTCGACTACCCTGCGGGATGCATCCTCTCGCACGTGTTTTTGCTCGACTAGCCATGCGCATCCCTAAAAACCTGCGCATGCGCATCCCACAAAACCTGCGCATGCGCATCCTACAAAACCTCGCACGTGTTTTTACTCGACTAGCCTGCGGGATGCATCCTCTCGCACGTGTTTTTGCTCGACTAGCCATGCGCATCCCAAAAAACCTGCGCATGCGCATCCCACAAAACCTGCGCATGCGCATCCCACAAAACCCCGCACGTGTTTTTACTCGACTAGACTGCGGGATGCATCCTCTCGCACGTGTTTTTACTCGACTAGCCTGCGGGATGCATCCTCTCGCACGTGTTTTTACTCGACTACCCTGCGGGATGCATCCTCTCGCACGTGTTTTTGCTCGACTAGCCATGCGCATCCCAAAAAAACCTGCGCATGCGCATCCCAAAAAACCTGCGCATGCGCATCCCAAAAAACCTGCGCATGGGCATCCCACAAAACCTGCGCATGCGCATCCCACAAAACCTCGCACGTGTTTTTACTCGACTAGCCTGCGGGATGCATCCTCTCGCACGTGTTTTTACTCGACTAGCCTGCGGGATGCATCCTCTCGCACGTGTTTTTGCTCGACTAGCCTGCGGGATGCATCCTCTCGCACGTGTTTTTGCTCGACTAGCCTGCGGGATGCATCCTCTCGCACGTGTTTTTACTCGACTAGCCTGCAGGATGCATCCTCTCGCACGTGTTTTTACTCGACTAGCCTGCGGGATGCATCCTCTCGCACGTGTTTTTACTCGACTACCCTGCGGGATGCATCCTCTCGCACGTGTTTTTGCTCGACTAGCCATGCGCATCCCTAAAAACCTGCGCATGCGCATCCCACAAGACCTGCGCATGCGCATCCCAAAAAACCTCGCACGTGTTTTTACTCGACTAGCCTGCGGGATGCATCCTCTCGCACGTGTTTTTACTCGACTAGCCTGCAGGATGCATCCTCTCGCACGTGTTTTTACTCGACTAGCCTGCGGGATGCATCCTCTCGCACGTGTTTTTACTCGACTAGCCTGCGGGATGCTTCCTCTCGCACGTGTTTTTGCTCGACTAGCCTGCGGGATGATGCATCCTCTCGCACGTGTTTTTGCTCGACTAGCCTGCGGGATGCATCCTCTCGCACGTGTTTTTACTCGACTAGCCTGCAGGATGCATCCTCTCGCACGTGTTTTTACTCGACTAGCCTGCGGGATGCATCCTCTCGCACGTGTTTTTACTCGACTACCTGCGGGATGCATCCTCTCGCACGTGTTTTTGCTCGACTAGCCATGCGCATCCCAAAAAACCTGCGCATGCGCATCCCACAAAACCTGCGCATGCGCATCCCACAAAACCCCGCACGTGTTTTTACTCGACTAGCCTGCGGGATGCATCCTCTCGCACGTGTTTTTACTCGACTAGCCTGCGGGATGCATCCTCTCGCACGTGTTTTTACTCGACTACCCTGCGGGATGCATCCTCTCGCACGTGTTTTTACTCGACTAGCCTGCAGGATGCATCCTCTCGCACGTGTTTTTACTCGACTAGCCTGCGGGATGCATCCTCTCGCACGTGTTTTTGCTGGACTAGCCTGCGGGATGCATCCTCCCGCACGTGTTTTAGCTCGACTAGGCATGCGCATCCCAAAAAACCTGCGCATGCGCATCCCAAAAAACCTGCGCATGCGCATCCCAAAAAACCTGCGCATGCGCATCCCAAAAAACCTGCGCATGCGCATCCCACAAAACCTGCGCATGCGCATCCCACAAAACCTCGTACGTGTTTTTACTCGACTAGCCTGCGGGATGCATCCTCTCGCACGTGTTTTACTCGACTAGCCTGCGGGATGCATCCTCTCGCACGTGTTTTTGCTCGACTAGCCTGCGGGATGCATCCTCTCGCACGTGTTTTTGCTCGACTAGCCTGCAGGATGCATCCTCTCGCACGTGTTTTTACTCGACTAGCCTGCGGGATGCATCCTCTCGCACGTGTTTTTACTCGACTACCCTGCGGGATGCATCCTCTCGCACGTGTTTTTGCTCGACTAGCCATGCGCATCCCAAAAAACCTGCGCATGCGCATCCCACAAAACCTCGCACGTGTTTTTACTCGACTAGCCTGCGGGATGCATCCTCTAGCACGTGTTTTTACTCGACTAGCCTGCGGGATGCATCCTCTCGCACGTGTTTTTACTCGACTACCCTGCGGGATGCATCCTCTCGCACGTGTTTTTGCTCGACTAGCCATGCGCATCCCTAAAAACCTGCGCATGCGCATCCCACAAAACCTGCGCATGCGCATCCTACAAAACCTCGCACGTGTTTTTACTCGACTAGCCTGCGGGATGCATCCTCTCGCACGTGTTTTTGCTCGACTAGCCATGCGCATCCCAAAAAACCTGCGCATGCGCATCCCACAAAACCTGCGCATGCGCATCCCACAAAACCCCGCACGTGTTTTTACTCGACTAGCCTGCGGGATGCATCCTCTCGCACGTGTTTTTACTCGACTAGCCTGCGGGATGCATCCTCTCGCACGTGTTTTTACTCGACTACCCTGCGGGATGCATCCTCTCGCACGTGTTTTTGCTCGACTAGCCATGCGCATCCCAAAAAACCTGCGCATGCGCATCCCAAAAAACCTGCGCATGCGCATCCCAAAAAACCTGCGCATGGGCATCCCACAAAACCTGCGCATGCGCATCCCACAAAACCTCGCACGTGTTTTTACTCGACTAGCCTGCGGGATGCATCCTCTCGCACGTGTTTTTACTCGACTAGCCTGCGGGATGCATCCTCTCGCACGTGTTTTTGCTCGACTAGCCTGCGGGATGCATCCTCTCGCACGTGTTTTTGCTCGACTAGCCTGCGGGATGCATCCTCTCGCACGTGTTTTTACTCGACTAGCCTGCAGGATGCATCCTCTCGCACGTGTTTTTACTCGACTAGCCTGCGGGATGCATCCTCTCGCACGTGTTTTTACTCGACTACCCTGCGGGATGCATCCTCTCGCACGTGTTTTTGCTCGACTAGCCATGCGCATCCCTAAAAACCTGCGCATGCGCATCCCACAAGACCTGCGCATGCGCATCCCAAAAAACCTCGCACGTGTTTTTACTCGACTAGCCTGCGGGATGCATCCTCTCGCACGTGTTTTTACTCGACTAGCCTGCAGGATGCATCCTCTCGCACGTGTTTTTACTCGACTAGCCTGCGGGATGCATCCTCTCGCACGTGTTTTTGCTCGACTAGCCATGCGCATCCCAAAAAACCTGCGCATGCGCATCCCAAAAAACCTGCGCATGCGCATCCCACAAAACCTCGCACGTGTTTTTACTCGACTAGCCTGCGGGATGCATCCTCTCGCACGTGTTTTTACTCGACTAGCCTGCGGGATGCATCCTCTCGCACGTGTTTTTACTCGACTAGCCTGCGGGATGCATCCTCTCGCACGTGTTTTTACTCGACTAGCCTGCAGGATGCATCCTCTCGCACGTGTTTTTACTCGACTAGCCTGCGGGATGCATCCTCTCGCACGTGTTTTTACTCGACTAGCTTGCGGGATGCATCCTCTCGCACGTGTTTTTGCTGGACTAGCCTGCGGGATGCATCCTCTCGCACGTGTTTTTGCTCGACTAGGCATGCGCATCCCAAAAAACCTGCGCATGCGCATCCCAAAAAACCTGCGCATGCGCATCCCACAAAACCTGCGCATGCGCATCCCACAAAACCTCGCACGTGTTTTTACTCGACTAGCCTGCGGGATGCATCCTCTCGCACGTGTTTTTACTCGACTAGCCTGCGGGATGCATGCTCTCGCACGTGTTTTTGCTCGACTAGCCTGCGGGATGCATCCTCTCGCACGTGTTTTTGCTCGACTAGCCTGCGGGATGCATCCTCTCGCACGTGTTTTTACTCGACTAGCCTGCAGGATGCATCCTCTCGCACGTGTTTTTACTCGACTAGCCTGCGGGATGCATCCTCTCGCACGTGTTTTTACTCGACTACCCTGCGGGATGCATCCTCTCGCACGTGTTTTTGCTCGACTAGCCATGCGCATCCCAAAAAACCTGCGCATGCGCATCCCACAAAACCTGCGCATGCGCATCCCACAAAACCCCGCACGTGTTTTTACTCGACTAGCCTGCGGGATGCATCCTCTCGCACGTGTTTTTACTCGACTAGCCTGCGGGATGCATCCTCTCGCACGTGTTTTTACTCGACTACCCTGCGGGATGCATCCTCTCGCACGTGTTTTTGCTCGACTAGCCATGCGCATCACAAAAAACCTGCGCATGCGCATCCCAGAAAACCTGCGCATGCGCATCCTACAAAACCTCGCACGTGTTTTTACTCGACTAGCCTGCGGGATGCATCCTCTCGCACGTGTTTTTACTCGACTAGCCTGCAGGATGCATCCTCTCGCACGTGTTTTTACTCGACTAGCCTGCGGGATGCATCCTCTCGCACGTGTTTTTACTCGAATAGCCTGCGGGATGCATCCTCTCGCACGTGTTTTTGCTCGACTAGCCATGCGCATCCCAAAAAACCTGCGCATGCGCATCCCTAAAAACCTCGCACGTGTTTTTACTCGACTAGCCTGCGGGATGCATCCTCTCGCACGTGTTTTTACTCGACTAGCCTGCAGGATGCATCTTCTCGCACGTGTTTTTACTCGACTAGCCTGCGGGATGCATCCTCTCGCACGTGTTTTTGCTCAACTAGCCATGCGCATCCCAAAAAACCTGCGCATGCGCATCCCAAAAAACCTGCGCATGCGCATCCCACAAAACCTCGTACGTGTTTTTACTCGACTAGCCTGCGGGATGCATCCTCTCGCACGTGTTTTTACTCGACTAGCCTGCGGGATGCATCCTCTCGCACGTGTTTTTGCTCGACTAGCCTGCGGGATGCATCCTCTCGCACGTGTTTTTGCTCGACTAGCCTGCAGGATGCATCCTCTCGCACGTGTTTTTACTCGACTAGCCTGCGGGATGCATCCTCTCGCACGTGTTTTTACTCGACTACCCTGCGGGATGCATCCTCTCGCACGTGTTTTTGCTCGACTAGCCATGCGCATCCCAAAAAACCTGCGCATGCGCATCCCACAAAACCTCGCACGTGTTTTTACTCGACTAGCCTGCGGGATGCATCCTCTCGCACGTGTTTTTACTCGACTAGCCTGCGGGATGCATCCTCTCGCACGTGTTTTTACTCGACTACCCTGCGGGATGCATCCTCTCGCACGTGTTTTTGCTCGACTAGCCATGCGCATCCCTAAAAACCTGCGCATGCGCATCCCACAAAACCTGCGCATGCGCATCCTACAAAACCTCGCACGTGTTTTTACTCGACTAGCCTGCGGGATGCATCCTCTCGCACGTGTTTTTACTCGACTAGCCTGCAGGATGCATCCTCTCGCACGTGTTTTTACTCGACTAGCCTGCGGGATGCATCCTCTCGCACGTGTTTTTACTCGACTAGCCTGCGGGATGCATCCTCTCGCACGTGTTTTTACTCGACTACCCTGCGGGATGCATCCTCTCGCACGTGTTTTTGCTCGACTAGCCATGCGCATCCCTAAAAACCTGCGCATGCGCATCCCACAAAACCTGCGCATGCGCATCCTACAAAACCTCGCACGTGTTTTTACTCGACTAGCCTGCGGGATGCATCCTCTCGCACGTGTTTTTACTCGACTAGCCTGCAGGATGCATCCTCTCGCACGTGTTTTTACTCGACTAGCCTGCGGGATGCATCCTCTCGCACGTGTTTTTACTCGACTAGCCTGCAGGATGCATCCTCTCGCACGTGTTTTTACTCGACTAGCCTGCGGGATGCATCTTCTCGCACGTGTTTTTGCTCGACTAGCCATGCGCATCCCAAAGAACCTGCGCATGCGCATCCCAAAAAACCTGCGCATGCGCATCCCACAAAACCTCGCACGTGTTTTTACTCGACTAGCCTGCGGGATGCATCCTCTCGCACGTGTTTTTACTCGACTAGCCTGCGGGATGCATCCTCTCGCACGTGTTTTTACTCGACTAGCCTGCGGGATGCATCCTCTCGCACGTGTTTTTACTCGACTAGCCTGCAGGATGCATCCTCTCGCACGTGTTTTTACTCGACTAGCCTGCGGGATGCATCCTCTCGCACGTGTTTTTACTCGACTAGCCTGCGGGATGCATCCTTTCGCACGTGTTTTTGCTAGACTAGCCTGCGGGATGCATCCTCTCGCACGTGTTTTTGCTCGACTAGGCATGCGCATCCCAAAAAACCTGCGCATGCGCATCCCACAAAACCTGCGCATGCGCATCCCACAAAACCTCGCACGTGTTTTTACTCGACTAGCCTGCGGGATGCATCCTCTCGCACGTGTTTTTACTCGACTAGCCTGCGGGATGCATCCTGTCGCACGTGTTTTTACTCGACTACCCTGCGGGATGCATCCTCTCGCACGTGTTTTTGCTCGACTAGCCATGCGCATCCCTAAAAACCTGCGCATGCGCATCCCACAAAACCTGCGCATGCGCATCCTACAAAACCTCGCACGTGTTTTTACTCGACTAGCCTGCGGGATGCATCCTCTCGCACGTGTTTTTACTCGACTAGCCTGCAGGATGCATCCTCTCGCACGTGTTTTTACTCGACTAGCCTGCGGGATGCATCCTCTCGCACGTGTTTTTACTCGACTAGCCTGCGGGATGCATCCTCTCGCACGTGTTTTTACTCGACTAGCCTGCAGGATGCATCCTCTCGCACGTGTTTTTACTCGACTAGCCTGCGGGATGCATCCTCTCGCACGTGTTTTTACTCGACTAGCCTGCGGGATGCATCCTCTCGCACGTGTTTTTGCTGGACTAGCCTGCGGGATGCATCCTCTCGCACGTGTTTTTGCTCGACTAGGCATGCGCATCCCAAAAAACCTGCGCATGCGCATCCCAAAAAACCTGCGCATGCGCATCCCACAAAACCTGCGCATGCTTATCCCACAAAACCTCGCACGTGTTTTTACTCGACTAGCCTGCGGGATGCATCCTCTCGCACG
The DNA here is from genome assembly GCF_051020765.1 of Lasioglossum baleicum. Classification (NCBI taxonomy): domain Eukaryota; kingdom Metazoa; phylum Arthropoda; class Insecta; order Hymenoptera; family Halictidae; genus Lasioglossum; species Lasioglossum baleicum. The sequence goes on from NW_027469356.1 coordinate 8,265, forward strand.
TGTTTTTACTCGACTAGCCTGCGGGATGCATCCTCTCGCACGTGTTTTTGCTCGACTAGCCTGCGGGATGCATCCTCTCGCACGTGTTTTTGCTCGACTAGCCTGCGGGATGCATCCTCTCGCACGTGTTTTTACTCGACTAGCCTGCAGGATGCATCCTCTCGCACGTGTTTTTACTCGACTAGCCTGCGGGATGCATCCTCTCGCACGTGTTTTTACTCGACTACCCTGCGGGATGCATCCTCTCGCACGTGTTTTTGCTCGACTAGCCATGCGCATCCCAAAAAACCTGCGCATGCGCATCCCACAAAACCTGCGCATGCGCATCCCACAAAACCCCGCACGTGTTTTTACTCGACTAGCCTGCGGGATGCATCCTCTCGCACGTGTTTTTACTCGACTAGCCTGCGGGATGCATCCTCTCGCACGTGTTTTTACTCGACTACCCTGCGGGATGCATCCTCTCGCACCGTGTTTTTGCTCGACTAGCCATGCGCATCCCAAAAAGCCTGCGCATGCGCATCCCACAAAACCTCGCACGTGTTTTTACTCGACTAGCCTGCGGATGCATCCTCTCGCACGTGTTTTTACTCGACTAGCCTGCAGGATGCATCCTCTCGCACGTGTTTTTACTCGACTAGCCTGCGGGATGCATCCTCTCGCACGTGTTTTTACTCGACTACCCTGCGGGATGCATCCTCTCGCACGTGTTTCTGCTCGACTAGCCATGCGCATCCCAAAAAACCTGCGCATGCGCATCCCACAAAACCTGCGCATGCGCATCCCACAAAACCTGCGCATGCGCATCCTACAAAACCTCGCACGTGTTTTTACTCGACTAGCCTGCGGGATGCATCCTCTCGCACGTGTTTTTACTCGACTAGCCTGCGGGATGCATCCTCTCGCACGTGTTTTTACTCGACTAGCCTGCAGGATGCATCCTCTCGCACGTGTTTTTACTCGACTAGCCTGCGGGATGCATCCTCTCGCACGTGTTTTTACTCGACTAGCCTGCGGGATGCATCCTCTCGCACGTGTTTTTGCTGGACTAGCCTGCGGGATGCATCCTCTCGCACGTGTTTTTGCTCGACTAGGCATGCGCATCCCAAAAAACCTGCGCATGCGCATCCCAAAAAACCTGCGCATGCGCATCCCACAAAACCTGCGCATGCGCATCCCACAAAACCTCGCACGTGTTTTTACTCGACTAGCCTGCGGGATGCATCCTCTCGCACGTGTTTTTACTCGACTAGCCTGCGGGATGCATCCTCTCGCACGTGTTTTTGCTCGACTAGCCTGCGGGATGCATCCTCTCGCACGTGTTTTTGCTCGACTAGCCTGCGGGATGCATCCTCTCGCACGTGTTTTTACTCGACTAGCCTGCAGGATGCATCCTCTCGCACGTGTTTTTACTCGACTAGCCTGCGGGATGCTTCCTCTCGCACGTGTTTTTACTCGACTACCCTGCGGGATGCATCCTCTCGCACGTGTTTTTGCTCGACTAGCCATGCGCATCCCAAAAAACCTGCGCATGCGCATCCCACAAAACCTGCGCATGCGCATCCCACAAAACCCCGCACGTGTTTTTACTCGACTAGCCTGCGGGATGCATCCTCTCGCACGTGTTTTTACTCGACTAGCCTGCGGGATGCATCCTCTCGCACGTGTTTTTACTCGACTACCCTGCGGGATGCATCCTCTCGCACGTGTTTTTGCTCGACTAGCCATGCGCATCCCAAAAAGCCTGCGCATGCGCATCCCACAAAACCTCGCACGTGTTTTTACTCGACTAGCCTGCGGGATGCATCCTCTCGCACGTGTTTTTACTCGACTAGCCTGCGGGATGCATCCTCTCGCACGTGTATTTACTCGACTAGCCTGCGGGATGCATCCTCTCGCACGTGTTTTTACTCGACTAGCCTGCAGGATGCATCCTCTCGCACGTGTTTTTACTCGACTAGCCTGCGGGATGCATCCTCTCGCACGTGTTTTTGCTGGACTAGCCTGCGGGATGCATCCTCCCGCACGTGTTTTAGCTCGACTAGGCATGCGCATCCCAAAAAACCTGCGCATGCGCATCCCAAAAAACCTGCGCATGCGCATCCCAAAAAACCTGCTCATGCGCATCCCACAAAACCTGCGCATGCGCATCCCACAAAACCTCGCACGTGTTTTTACTCGACTAGCCTGCGGGATGCATCCTCTCGCACGTGTTTTTACTCGACTAGCCTGCGGGATGCATCCTCTCGCACGTGTTTTTGCTCGACTAGCCTGCGGGATGCATCCTCTCGCACGTGTTTTTGCTCGACTAGCCTGCGGGATGCATCCTCTCGCACGTGTTTTTACTCGACTAGCCTGCAGGATGCATCCTCTCGCACGTGTTTTTACTCGACTAGCCTGCGGGATGCATCCTCTCGCACGTGTTTTTACTCGACTACCCTGCGGGATGCATCCTCTCGCACGTGTTTCTGCTCGACTAGCCATGCGCATCCCAAAAAACCTGCGCATGCGCATCCCACAAAACCTGCGCATGCGCATCCCACAAAACCTCGCACGTGTTTTTACTCGACTAGCCTACGGGATGCATCCTCTCGCACGTGTTTTCACTCGACTAGCCTGCGGGATGCATCCTCTCGCACGTGTTTTTACTCGACTACCCTGCGGGATGCATCCTCTCGCACGTGTTTTTGCTCGACTAGCCATGCGCATCCCAAAAAACCTGCGCATGCGCATCCCACAAAACCTGCGCATGCGCATCCTACAAAACCTCGCACGTGTTTTTACTCGACTAGCCTGCGGGATGCATCCTCTCGCACGTGTTTTTACTCGACTAGCCTGCAGGATGCATCCTCTCGCACGTGTTTTTACTCGACTAGCCTGCGGGATGCATCCTCTCGCACGTGTTTTTACTCGACTAGCCTGCGGGATGCATCCTCTCGCACGTGTTTTTGCTCGACTAGCCATGCGCATCCCAAAAAACCTGGGCATGCGCATCCCAAAAAACCTGCGCATGCGCATCCCACAAAACCTCGCACGTGTTTTTACTCGACTAGCCTGCGGGATGCATCCTCTCGCACGTGTTTTTACTCGACTAGCCTGCGGGATGCATCCTCTCGCACGTGTTTTTACTCGACTAGCCTGCGGGATGCATCCTCTCGCACGTGTTTTTACTCGACTAGCCTGCAGGATGCATCCTCTCGCACGTGTTTTTACTCGACTAGCCTGCGGGATGCATCCTCTCGCACGTGTTTTTACTCGACTAGCTTGCGGGATGCATCCTCTCGCACGTGTTTTTACTCGACTAGCCTGCAGGATGCATCTTCTCGCACGTGTTTTTGCTCGACTAGGCATGCGCATCCCAAAAAACCTGCGCATGCGCATCCCAAAAAACCTGCGCATGCGCATCCCAAAAAACCTGCGCATGCGCATCCCACAAAACCTGCGCATGCGCATCCCACAAAACCTCGCACGTGTTTTTACTCGACTAGCCTGCGGGATGCATCCTCTCGCACGTGTTTTTGCTCGACTAGCCATGCGCATCCCAAAAAACCTGCGCATGCGCATCCCAAAAAACCTGCGCATGCGCATCCCACAAAACCTCGCACGTGTTTTTACTCGACTAGCCTGCGGGATGCATCCTCTCGCACGTGTTTTTACTCGACTAGCCTGCGGGATGCATCCTCTCGCACGTGTTTTTACTCGACTAGCCTGCGGGATGCATCCTCTCGCACGTGTTTTTACTCGACTAGCCTGCAGGATGCATCCTCTCGCACGTGTTTTTACTCGACTAGCCTGCGGGATGCATCCTCTCGCACGTGTTTTTACTCGACTAGCCTGCGGGATGCATCCTCTCGCACCTGTTTTTGCTCGACTAGCCTGCGGGATGCATCCTCTCGCACGTGTTTTTGCTCGACTAGCCTGCGGGATGCATCCTCTCGCACGTGTTTTTACTCGACTAGCCTGCAGGATGCATCCTCTCGCACGTGTTTTTACTCGACTAGCCTGCGGGATGCATCCTCTCGCACGTGTTTTTACTCGACTACCCTGCGGGATGCATCCTCTCGCACGTGTTTTTGCTCGACTAGCCATGCGCATCCCAAAAAACCTGCGCATGCGGATCCCACAAAACCTCGCACGTGTTTTTACTCGACTAGCCTGCGGGATGCATCCTCTCGCACGTGTTTTTACTCGACTAGCCTGCGGGATGCATCCTCTCGCACGTGTTTTTACTCGACTACCCTGCGGGATGCATCCTCTCGCACGTGTTTTTGCTCGACTAGCCATGCGCATCCCTAAAAACCTGCGCATGCGCATCCCACAAAACCTGCGCATGCGCATCCCTAAAAACCTCGCACGTGTTTTTACTCGACTAGCCTGCGGGATGCATCCTCTCGCACGTGTTTTTACTCGACTAGCCTGCGGGATGCATCCTCTCGCACGTGTTTTTGCTCGACTAGCCTGCGGGATGCATCCTCTCGCACGTGTTTTTACTCGACTAGCCTGCAGGATGCATCCTCTCGCACGTGTTTTTACTCGACTAGCCTGCGGGATGCATCCTCTCGCACGTGTTTTTACTCGACTACCCTGCGGGATGCATCCTCTCGCACGTGTTTTTGCTCGACTAGCCATGCGCATCCCAAAAAACCTGCGCATGCGCATCCCACAAAACCTGCGCATGCGCATCCCACAAAACCTCGCACGTGTTTTTACTCGACTAGCCTGCGGGATGCATCCTCTCGCACGTGTTTTTACTCGACTAGCCTGCGGGATGCATCCTCTCGCACGTGTTTTTACTCGACTACCCTGCGGGATGCATCCTCTCGCACGTGTTTTTGCTCGACTAGCCATGCGCATCCCACAAAACCTGCGCATGCGCATCCTAAAAAAACCTCGCACGTGTTTTTACTCGACTAGCCTGCGGGATGCATCCTCTCGCACGTGTTTTTACTCGACTAGCCTGCAGGATGCATCCTCTCGCACGTGTTTTTACTCGACTAGCCTGCGGGATGCATCCTCTCGCACGTGTTTTTACTCGAATAGCCTGCGGGATGCATCCTCTCGCACGTGTTTTTGCTCGACTAGCCATGCGCATCCCAAAAAACCAGCGCATGCGCATCCCAAAAAACCTCGCATTTGTTTTTACTCGACTAGCCTGCGGGATGCATCCTCTCGCACGTGTTTTTACTCGACTAGCCTGCGGGATGCATCCTCTCGCACGTGTTTTTGCTCGACTAGCCTGCGGGATGCATCCTCCCGCACGTGTTTTTACTCGACTAGCCTGCGGGATGCATCCTCTCGCACGTGTTTTTACTCGACTAGCCTGCGGGATGCATCCTCTCGCACGTGTTTTTACTCGACTAGCCTGCAGGATGCATCCTCTCGCACGTGTTTTTACTCGACTAGCCTGCGGGATGCATCCTCTCGCACGTGTTTTTACTCGACTACCCTGCGGGATGCATCCTCTCGCACGTGTTTTTGCTGGACAAGCCTGCGGGATGCATCCTCTCGCACGTGTTTTTGCTCGACTAGCCTGCGGGATGCATCCTCTCGCATGTGTTTTTACTCGACTAGCCTGCAGGATGCATCCTCTCGCACGTGTTTTTACTCGACTAGCCTGCGGGATGCATCCTCTCGCACGTGTTTTTACTCGACTACCCTGCGGGATGCATCCTCCCGCACGTGTTTTTGCTCGACTAGCCATGCGCATCCCAAAAAACTTGCGCATGCGCATCCCACAAAACCTGCGCATGCGCATCCCACAAAACCCCGCACGTGTTTTTACTCGACTAGCCTGCGGGATGCATCCTCTCGCACGTGTTTTTACTCGACTAGCCTGCGGGATGCATCCTCTCGCACGTGTTTTTACTCGACTACCCTGCGGGATGCATCCTCTCGCACGTGTTTTTGCTCGACTAGCCATGCGCATCACAAAAAACCTGCGCATGCGCATCCCACAAAACCTGCGCATGCGCATCCTACGAAACCTCGCACGTGTTTTTACTCGACTAGCCTGCGGGATGCATCCTCTCGCACGTGTTTTTACTCGACTAGCCTGCAGGATGCATCCTCTCGCACGTGTTTTTACTCGACTAGCCTGCGGGATGCATCCTCTCGCACGTGTTTTTACTCGAATAGCCTGCGGGATGCATCCTCTCGCACGTGTTTTTGCTCGACTAGCCATGCGCATCCCAAAAAGCCTGCGCATGCGCATCCCTAAAAACCTCGCACGTGTTTTTACTCGACTAGCCTGCGGGATGCATCCTCTCGCACGTGTTTTTACTCGACTAGCCTGCAGGATGCATCTTCTCGCACGTGTTTTTACTCGACTAGCCTGCGGGATGCATCCTCTCGCACGTGTTTTTGCTCGACTAGCCTGCGGGATGCATCCTCTCGCACGTGTTTTTGCTCGACTAGCCTGCAGGATGCATCCTCTCGCACGTGTTTTTACTCGACTAGCCTGCGGGATGCATCCTCTCGCACGTGTTTTTACTCGACTACCCTGCGGGATGCATCCTCTCGCACGTGTTTTTGCTCGACTAGCCATGCGCATCCCAAAAAACCTGCGCATGCGCATCCCACAAAACCTCGCACGTGTTTTTACTCGACTAGCCTGCGGGATGCATCCTCTAGCACGTGTTTTTACTCGACTAGCCTGCGGGATGCATCCTCTCGCACGTGTTTTTACTCGACTACCCTGCGGGATGCATCCTCTCGCACGTGTTTTTGCTCGACTAGCCATGCGCATCCCTAAAAACCTGCGCATGCGCATCCCACAAAACCTGCGCATGCGCATCCTACAAAACCTCGCACGTGTTTTTACTCGACTAGCCTGCGGGATGCATCCTCTCGCACGTGTTTTTGCTCGACTAGCCATGCGCATCCCAAAAAACCTGCGCATGCGCATCCCACAAAACCTGCGCATGCGCATCCCACAAAACCCCGCACGTGTTTTTACTCGACTAGCCTGCGGGATGCATCCTCTCGCACGTGTTTTTACTCGACTAGCCTGCGGGATGCATCCTCTCGCACGTGTTTTTACTCGACTACCCTGCGGGATGCATCCTCTCGCACGTGTTTTTGCTCGACTAGCCATGCGCATCCCAAAAAACCTGCGCATGCGCATCCCAAAAAACCTGCGCATGCGCATCCCAAAAAACCTGCGCATGGGCATCCCACAAAACCTGCGCATGCGCATCCCACAAAACCTCGCACGTGTTTTTACTCGACTAGCCTGCGGGATGCATCCTCTCGCACGTGTTTTTACTCGACTAGCCTGCGGGATGCATCCTCTCGCACGTGTTTTTGCTCGACTAGCCTGCGGGATGCATCCTCTCGCACGTGTTTTTGCTCGACTAGCCTGCGGGATGCATCCTCTCGCACGTGTTTTTACTCGACTAGCCTGCAGGATGCATCCTCTCGCACGTGTTTTTACTCGACTAGCCTGCGGGATGCATCCTCTCGCACGTGTTTTTACTCGACTACCCTGCGGGATGCATCCTCTCGCACGTGTTTTTGCTCGACTAGCCATGCGCATCCCTAAAAACCTGCGCATGCGCATCCCACAAGACCTGCGCATGCGCATCCCAAAAAACCTCGCACGTGTTTTTACTCGACTAGCCTGCGGGATGCATCCTCTCGCACGTGTTTTTACTCGACTAGCCTGCAGGATGCATCCTCTCGCACGTGTTTTTACTCGACTAGCCTGCGGGATGCATCCTCTCGCACGTGTTTTTACTCGACTAGCCTGCGGGATGCTTCCTCTCGCACGTGTTTTTGCTCGACTAGCCTGCGGGATGCATCCTCTCGCACGTGTTTTTGCTCGACTAGCCTGCGGGATGCATCCTCTCGCACGTGTTTTTACTCGACTAGCCTGCAGGATGCATCCTCTCGCACGTGTTTTTACTCGACTAGCCTGCGGGATGCATCCTCTCGCACGTGTTTTTACTCGACTACCCTGCGGGATGCATCCTCTCGCACGTGTTTTTGCTCGACTAGCCATGCGCATCCCAAAAAACCTGCGCATGCGCATCCCACAAAACCTGCGCATGCGCATCCCACAAAACCCCGCACGTGTTTTTACTCGACTAGCCTGCGGGATGCATCCTCTCGCACGTGTTTTTACTCGACTAGCCTGCGGGATGCATCCTCTCGCACGTGTTTTTACTCGACTACCCTGCGGGATGCATCCTCTCGCACGTGTTTTTACTCGACTAGCCTGCAGGATGCATCCTCTCGCACGTGTTTTTACTCGACTAGCCTGCGGGATGCATCCTCTCGCACGTGTTTTTGCTGGACTAGCCTGCGGGATGCATCCTCCCGCACGTGTTTTAGCTCGACTAGGCATGCGCATCCCAAAAAACCTGCGCATGCGCATCCCAAAAAACCTGCGCATGCGCATCCCAAAAAACCTGCGCATGCGCATCCCAAAAAACCTGCGCATGCGCATCCCACAAAACCTGCGCATGCGCATCCCACAAAACCTCGTACGTGTTTTTACTCGACTAGCCTGCGGGATGCATCCTCTCGCACGTGTTTTTACTCGACTAGCCTGCGGGATGCATCCTCTCGCACGTGTTTTTGCTCGACTAGCCTGCGGGATGCATCCTCTCGCACGTGTTTTTGCTCGACTAGCCTGCAGGATGCATCCTCTCGCACGTGTTTTTACTCGACTAGCCTGCGGGATGCATCCTCTCGCACGTGTTTTTACTCGACTACCCTGCGGGATGCATCCTCTCGCACGTGTTTTTGCTCGACTAGCCATGCGCATCCCAAAAAACCTGCGCATGCGCATCCCACAAAACCTCGCACGTGTTTTTACTCGACTAGCCTGCGGGATGCATCCTCTAGCACGTGTTTTTACTCGACTAGCCTGCGGGATGCATCCTCTCGCACGTGTTTTTACTCGACTACCCTGCGGGATGCATCCTCTCGCACGTGTTTTTGCTCGACTAGCCATGCGCATCCCTAAAAACCTGCGCATGCGCATCCCACAAAACCTGCGCATGCGCATCCTACAAAACCTCGCACGTGTTTTTACTCGACTAGCCTGCGGGATGCATCCTCTCGCACGTGTTTTTGCTCGACTAGCCATGCGCATCCCAAAAAACCTGCGCATGCGCATCCCACAAAACCTGCGCATGCGCATCCCACAAAACCCCGCACGTGTTTTTACTCGACTAGCCTGCGGGATGCATCCTCTCGCACGTGTTTTTACTCGACTAGCCTGCGGGATGCATCCTCTCGCACGTGTTTTTACTCGACTACCCTGCGGGATGCATCCTCTCGCACGTGTTTTTGCTCGACTAGCCATGCGCATCCCAAAAAACCTGCGCATGCGCATCCCAAAAAACCTGCGCATGCGCATCCCAAAAAACCTGCGCATGGGCATCCCACAAAACCTGCGCATGCGCATCCCACAAAACCTCGCACGTGTTTTTACTCGACTAGCCTGCGGGATGCATCCTCTCGCACGTGTTTTTACTCGACTAGCCTGCGGGATGCATCCTCTCGCACGTGTTTTTGCTCGACTAGCCTGCGGGATGCATCCTCTCGCACGTGTTTTTGCTCGACTAGCCTGCGGGATGCATCCTCTCGCACGTGTTTTTACTCGACTAGCCTGCAGGATGCATCCTCTCGCACGTGTTTTTACTCGACTAGCCTGCGGGATGCATCCTCTCGCACGTGTTTTTACTCGACTACCCTGCGGGATGCATCCTCTCGCACGTGTTTTTGCTCGACTAGCCATGCGCATCCCTAAAAACCTGCGCATGCGCATCCCACAAGACCTGCGCATGCGCATCCCAAAAAACCTCGCACGTGTTTTTACTCGACTAGCCTGCGGGATGCATCCTCTCGCACGTGTTTTTACTCGACTAGCCTGCAGGATGCATCCTCTCGCACGTGTTTTTACTCGACTAGCCTGCGGGATGCATCCTCTCGCACGTGTTTTTGCTCGACTAGCCATGCGCATCCCAAAAAACCTGCGCATGCGCATCCCAAAAAACCTGCGCATGCGCATCCCACAAAACCTCGCACGTGTTTTTACTCGACTAGCCTGCGGGATGCATCCTCTCGCACGTGTTTTTACTCGACTAGCCTGCGGGATGCATCCTCTCGCACGTGTTTTTACTCGACTAGCCTGCGGGATGCATCCTCTCGCACGTGTTTTTACTCGACTAGCCTGCAGGATGCATCCTCTCGCACGTGTTTTTACTCGACTAGTCTGCGGGATGCATCCTCTCGCACGTGTTTTTACTCGACTAGCTTGCGGGATGCATCCTCTCGCACGTGTTTTTGCTGGACTAGCCTGCGGGATGCATCCTCTCGCACGTGTTTTTGCTCGACTAGGCATGCGCATCCCAAAAAACCTGCGCATGCGCATCCCAAAAAACCTGCGCATGCGCATCCCACAAAACCTGCGCATGCGCATCCCACAAAACCTCGCACGTGTTTTTACTCGACTAGCCTGCGGGATGCATCCTCTCGCACGTGTTTTTACTCGACTAGCCTGCGGGATGCATGCTCTCGCACGTGTTTTTGCTCGACTAGCCTGCGGGATGCATCCTCTCGCACGTGTTTTTGCTCGACTAGCCTGCGGGATGCATCCTCTCGCACGTGTTTTTACTCGACTAGCCTGCAGGATGCATCCTCTCGCACGTGTTTTTACTCGACTAGCCTGCGGGATGCATCCTCTCGCACGTGTTTTTACTCGACTACCCTGCGGGATGCATCCTCTCGCACGTGTTTTTGCTCGACTAGCCATGCGCATCCCAAAAAACCTGCGCATGCGCATCCCACAAAACCTGCGCATGCGCATCCCACAAAACCCCGCACGTGTTTTTACTCGACTAGCCTGCGGGATGCATCCTCTCGCACGTGTTTTTACTCGACTAGCCTGCGGGATGCATCCTCTCGCACGTGTTTTGACTCGACTACCCTGCGGGATGCATCATCTCGCACGTGTTTTTGCTCGACTAGCCATGCGCATCACAAAAAACCTGCGCATGCGCATCCTACAAAACCTCGCACGTGTTTTTACTCGACTAGCCTGCGGGATGCATCCTCTCGCACGTGTTTTTACTCGACTAGCCTGCAGGATGCATCCCCTCGCACGTGTTTTTACTCGACTAGCCTGCGGGATGCATCCTCTCGCACGTGTTTTTACTCGAATAGCCTGCGGGATGCATCCTCTCGCACGTGTTTTTGCTCGACTAGCCATGCGCATCCCAAAAAACCTGCGCATGCGCATCCCTAAAAACCTCGCACGTGTTTTTACTCGACTAGCCTGCGGGATGCATCCTCTCGCACGTGTTTTTACTCGACTAGCCTGCAGGATGCATCTTCTCGCACGTGTTTTTACTCGACTAGCCTGCGGGATGCATCCTCTCGCACGTGTTTTTGCTCAACTAGCCATGCGCATCCCAAAAAACCTGCGCATGCGCATCCCAAAAAACCTGCGCATGCGCATCCCACAAAACCTCGTACGTGTTTTTACTCGACTAGCCTGCGGGATGCATCCTCTCGCACGTGTTTTTACTCGACTAGCCTGCGGGATGCATCCTCTCGCACGTGTTTTTGCTCGACTAGCCTGCGGGATGCATCCTCTCGCACGTGTTTTTGCTCGACTAGCCTGCAGGATGCATCCTCTCGCACGTGTTTTTACTCGACTAGCCTGCGGGATGCATCCTCTCGCACGTGTTTTTACTCGACTACCCTGCGGGATGCATCCTCTCGCACGTGTTTTTGCTCGACTAGCCATGCGCATCCCAAAAAACCTGCGCATGCGCATCCCACAAAACCTCGCACGTGTTTTTACTCGACTAGCCTGCGGGATGCATCCTCTCGCACGTGTTTTTACTCGACTAGCCTGCGGGATGCATCCTCTCGCACGTGTTTTTACTCGACTACCCTGCGGGATGCATCCTCTCGCACGTGTTTTTGCTCGACTAGCCATGCGCATCCCTAAAAACCTGCGCATGCGCATCCCACAAAACCTGCGCATGCGCATCCTACAAAACCTCGCACGTGTTTTTACTCGACTAGCCTGCGGGATGCATCCTCTCGCACGTGTTTTTACTCGACTAGCCTGCAGGATGCATCCTCTCGCACGTGTTTTTACTCGACTAGCCTGCGGGATGCATCCTCTCGCACGTGTTTTTACTCGACTAGCCTGCGGGATGCATCCTCTCGCACGTGTTTTTACTCGACTACCCTGCGGGATGCATCCTCTCGCACGTGTTTTTGCTCGACTAGCCATGCGCATCCCTAAAAACCTGCGCATGCGCATCCCACAAAACCTGCGCATGCGCATCCTACAAAACCTCGCACGTGTTTTTACTCGACTAGCCTGCGGGATGCATCCTCTCGCACGTGTTTTTACTCGACTAGCCTGCAGGATGCATCCTCTCGCACGTGTTTTTACTCGACTAGCCTGCGGGATGCATCCTCTCGCACGTGTTTTTACTCGACTAGCCTGCAGGATGCATCCTCTCGCACGTGTTTTTACTCGACTAGCCTGCGGGATGCATCTTCTCGCACGTGTTTTTGCTCGACTAGCCATGCGCATCCCAAAGAACCTGCGCATGCGCATCCCAAAAAACCTGCGCATGCGCATCCCACAAAACCTCGCACGTGTTTTTACTCGACTAGCCTGCGGGATGCATCCTCTCGCACGTGTTTTTACTCGACTAGCCTGCGGGATGCATCCTCTCGCACGTGTTTTTACTCGACTAGCCTGCGGGATGCATCCTCTCGCACGTGTTTTTACTCGACTAGCCTGCGGGATGCATCCTCTCGCACGTGTTTTTGCTCGACTAGCCTGCGGGATGCATCCTCTCGCACGTGTTTTTGCTCGACTAGCCTGCGGGATGCATCCTCTCGCACGTGTTTTTACTCGACTAGCCTGCAGGATGCATCCTCTCGCACGTGTTTTTACTCGACTAGCCTGCGGGATGCATCCTCTCGCACGTGTTTTTACTCGACTACCCTGCGGGATGCATCCTCTCGCACGTGTTTCTGCTCGACTAGCCATGCGCATCCCAAAAAACCTGCGCATGCGCATCCCACAAAACCTGCGCATGCGCATCCCACAAAACCTCGCACGTGTTTTTACTCGACTAGCCTACGGGATGCATCCTCTCGCACGTGTTTTCACTCGACTAGCCTGCGGGATGCATCCTCTCGCACGTGTTTTTACTCGACTACCCTGCGGGATGCATCCTCTCGCACGTGTTTTTGCTCGACTAGCCATGCGCATCCCAAAAAACCTGCGCATGCGCATCCCACAAATCCTGCGCATGCGCATCCTACAAAACCTCGCACGTGTTTTTACTCGACTAGCCTGCGGGATGCATCCTCTCGCACGTGTTTTTACTCGACTAGCCTGCAGGATGCATCCTCTCGCACGTGTTTTTACTCGACTAGCCTGCGGGATGCATCCTCTCGCACGTGTTTTTACTCGACTAGCCTGCGGGATGCATCCTCTCGCACGTGTTTTTGCTCGACTAGCCATGCGCATCCCAAAAAACCTGGGCATGCGCATCCCAAAAAACCTGCGCATGCGCATCCCACAAAACCTCGCACGTGTTTTTACTCGACTAGCCTGCGGGATGCATCCTCTCGCACGTGTTTTTACTCGACTAGCCTGCGGGATGCATCCTCTCGCACGTGTTTTTACTCGACTAGCCTGCGGGATGCATCCTCTCGCACGTGTTTTTACTCGACTAGCCTGCAGGATGCATCCTCTCGCACGTGTTTTTACTCGACTAGCCTGCGGGATGCATCCTCTCGCACGTGTTTTTACTCGACTAGCTTGCGGGATGCATCCTCTCGCACGTGTTTTTACTCGACTAGCCTGCAGGATGCATCTTCTCGCACGTGTTTTTGCTCGACTAGGCATGCGCATCCCAAAAAACCTGCGCATGCGCATCCCAAAAAACCTGCGCATGCGCATCCCAAAAAACCTGCGCATGCGCATCCCACAAAACCTGCGCATGCGCATCCCACAAAACCTCGCACGTGTTTTTACTCGACTAGCCTGCGGGATGCATCCTCTCGCACGTGTTTTTGCTCGACTAGCCATGCGCATCCCAAAAAACCTGCGCATGCGCATCCCAAAAAACCTGCGCATGCGCATCCCACAAAACCTCGCACGTGTTTTTACTCGACTAGCCTGCGGGATGCATCCTCTCGCACGTGTTTTTACTCGACTAGCCTGCGGGATGCATCCTCTCGCACGTGTTTTTACTCGACTAGCCTGCGGGATGCATCCTCTCGCACGTGTTTTTACTCGACTAGCCTGCAGGATGCATCCTCTCGCACGTGTTTTTACTCGACTAGCCTGCGGGATGCATCCTCTCGCACGTGTTTTTACTCGACTAGCCTGCGGGATGCATCCTCTCGCACCTGTTTTTGCTCGACTAGCCTGCGGGATGCATCCTCTCGCACGTGTTTTTGCTCGACTAGCCTGCGGGATGCATCCTCTCGCACGTGTTTTTACTCGACTAGCCTGCAGGATGCATCCTCTCGCACGTGTTTTTACTCGACTAGCCTGCGGGATGCATCCTCTCGCACGTGTTTTTACTCGACTACCCTGCGGGATGCATCCTCTCGCACGTGTTTTTGCTCGACTAGCCATGCGCATCCCAAAAAACCTGCGCATGCGGATCCCACAAAACCTCGCACGTGTTTTTACTCGACTAGCCTGCGGGATGCATCCTCTCGCACGTGTTTTTACTCGACTAGCCTGCGGGATGCATCCTCTCGCACGTGTTTTTACTCGACTACCCTGCGGGATGCATCCTCTCGCACGTGTTTTTGCTCGACTAGCCATGCGCATCCCTAAAAACCTGCGCATGCGCATCCCACAAAACCTGCGCATGCGCATCCCTAAAAACCTCGCACGTGTTTTTACTCGACTAGCCTGCGGGATGCATCCTCTCGCACGTGTTTTTACTCGACTAGCCTGCGGGATGCATCCTCTCGCACGTGTTTTTGCTCGACTAGCCTGCGGGATGCATCCTCTCGCACGTGTTTTTACTCGACTAGCCTGCAGGATGCATCCTCTCGCACGTGTTTTTACTCGACTAGCCTGCGGGATGCATCCTCTCGCACGTGTTTTTACTCGACTACCCTGCGGGATGCATCCTCTCGCACGTGTTTTTGCTCGACTAGCCATGCGCATCCCAAAAAACCTGCGCATGCGCATCCCACAAAACCTGCGCATGCGCATCCCACAAAACCTCGCACGTGTTTTTACTCGACTAGCCTGCGGGATGCATCCTCTCGCACGTGTTTTTACTCGACTAGCCTGCGGGATGCATCCTCTCGCACGTGTTTTTACTCGACTACCCTGCGGGATGCATCCTCTCGCACGTGTTTTTGCTCGACTAGCCATGCGCATCCCACAAAACCTGCGCATGCGCATCCTAAAAAAACCTCGCACGTGTTTTTACTCGACTAGCCTGCGGGATGCATCCTCTCGCACGTGTTTTTACTCGACTAGCCTGCAGGATGCATCCTCTCGCACGTGTTTTTACTCGACTAGCCTGCGGGATGCATCCTCTCGCACGTGTTTTTACTCGAATAGCCTGCGGGATGCATCCTCTCGCACGTGTTTTTGCTCGACTACCCATGCGCATCCCAAAAAACCAGCGCATGCGCATCCCAAAAAACCTCGCATTTGTTTTTACTCGACTAGCCTGCGGGATGCATCCTCTCGCACGTGTTTTTACTCGACTAGCCTGCGGGATGCATCCTCTCGCACGTGTTTTTGCTCGACTAGCCTGCGGGATGCATCCTCCCGCACGTGTTTTTACTCGACTAGCCTGCGGGATGCATCCTCTCGCACGTGTTTTTACTCGACTAGCCTGCGGGATGCATCCTCTCGCACGTGTTTTTACTCGACTAGCCTGCAGGATGCATCCTCTCGCACGTGTTTTTACTCGACTAGCCTGCGGGATGCATCCTCTCGCACGTGTTTTTACTCGACTAGCCTGCGGGATGCATCCTCTCGCACGTGTTTTTGCTGGACAAGCCTGCGGGATGCATCCTCTCGCACGTGTTTTTGCTCGACTAGCCTGCGGGATGCATCCTCTCGCATGTGTTTTTACTCGACTAGCCTGCAGGATGCATCCTCTCGCACGTGTTTTTACTCGACTAGCCTGCGGGATGCATCCTCTCGCACGTGTTTTTACTCGACTACCCTGCGGGATGCATCCTCCCGCACGTGTTTTTGCTCGACTAGCCATGCGCATCCCAAAAAACTTGCGCATGCGCATCCCACAAAACCTGCGCATGCGCATCCCACAAAACCCCGCACGTGTTTTTACTCGACTAGCCTGCGGGATGCATCCTCTCGCACGTGTTTTTACTCGACTAGCCTGCGGGATGCATCCTCTCGCACGTGTTTTTACTCGACTACCCTGCGGGATGCATCCTCTCGCACGTGTTTTTGCTCGACTAGCCATGCGCATCACAAAAAACCTGCGCATGCGCATCCCACAAAACCTGCGCATGCGCATCCTACGAAACCTCGCACGTGTTTTTACTCGACTAGCCTGCGGGATGCATCCTCTCGCACGTGTTTTTACTCGACTAGCCTGCAGGATGCATCCTCTCGCACGTGTTTTTACTCGACTAGCCTGCGGGATGCATCCTCTCGCACGTGTTTTTACTCGAATAGCCTGCGGGATGCATCCTCTCGCACGTGTTTTTGCTCGACTAGCCATGCGCATCCCAAAAAACCTGCGCATGCGCATCCCTAAAAACCTCGCACGTGTTTTTACTCGACTAGCCTGCGGGATGCATCCTCTCGCACGTGTTTTTACTCGACTAGCCTGCAGGATGCATCTTCTCGCACGTGTTTTTACTCGACTAGCCTGCGGGATGCATCCTCTCGCACGTGTTTTTGCTCGACTAGCCATGCGCATCCCGAAAAACCTGCGCATGCGCATCCCAAAAAACCTGCGCATGCGCATCCCACAAAACCTCGCACGTGTTTTTACTCGACTAGCCTGCGGGATGCATCCTCTCGCACGTGTTTTTACTCGACTAGCCTGCGGGATGCATCCTCTCGCACGTGTTTTTACTCGACTAGCCTGCGGGATGCATCCTCTCGCACGTGTTTTTACTCGACTAGCCTGCAGGATGCATCCTCTCGCACGTGTTTTTACTCGACTAGCCTGCGGGATGCATCCTCTCGCACGTGTTTTTGCTGGACTAGCCTGCGGGATGCATCCTCCCGCACGTGTTTTAGCTCGACTAGGCATGCGCATCCCAAAAAACCTGCGCATGCGCATCCCACAAAACCTGCGCATGCGCATCCCACAAAACCTCGTACGTGTTTTTACTCGACTAGCCTGCGGGATGCATCCTCTCGCACGTGTTTTTACTCGACTAGCCTGCGGGATGCATCCTCTCGCACGTGTTTTTGCTCGACTAGCCTGCGGGATGCATCCTCTCGCACGTGTTTTTGCTCGACTAGCCTGCAGGATGCATCCTCTCGCACGTGTTTTTACTCGACTAGCCTGCGGGATGCATCCTCTCGCACGTGTTTTTACTCGACTACCCTGCGGGATGCATCCTCTCGCACGTGTTTTTGCTCGACTAGCCATGCGCATCCCAAAAAACCGCGCATGCGCATCCCACAAAACCTCGCACGTGTTTTTACTCGACTAGCCTGCGGGATGCATCCTCTCGCACGTGTTTTTGCTCGACTAGCCATGCGCATCCCTAAAAACCTGCGCATGCGCATCCCACAAAACCTGCGCATGCGCATCCTACAAAACCTCGCACGTGTTTTTACTCGACTAGCCTGCGGGATGCATCCTCTCGCACGTGTTTTTACTCGACTAGCCTGCAGGATGCATCCTCTCGCACGTGTTTTTACTCGACTAGCCTGCGGGATGCATCCTCTCGCACGTGTTTTTACTCGACTAGCCTGCGGGATGCATCCTCTCGCACGTGTTTTTACTCGACTACCCTGCGGGATGCATCCTCTCGCACGTGTTTTTGCTCGACTAGCCATGCGCATCCCTAAAAACCTGCGCATGCGCATCCTACAAAACCTCGCACGTGTTTTTACTCGACTAGCCTGCGGGATGCATCCTCTCGCACGTGTTTTTACTCGACTAGCCTGCGGGATGCATCCTCTCGCACGTGTTTTTACTCGACTAGCCTGCGGGATGCATCCTCTCGCACGTGTTTTTACTCGACTAGCCTGCAGGATGCATCCTCTCGCACGTGTTTTTACTCGACTAGCCTGCGGGATGCATCCTCTCGCACGTGTTTTTGCTCGACTAGCCATGCGCATCCCAAAAAACCTGCGCATGCGCATCCCACAAAACCTCGCACGTGTTTTTACTCGACTAGCCTGCGGGATGCATCCTCTCGCACGTGTTTTTACTCGACTAGCCTGCGGGATGCATCCTCCCGCACGTGTTTTTACTCGACTAGCCTGCGGGATGCATCCTCTCGCACGTGTTTTTACTCGACTAGCCTGCAGGATGCATCCTCTCGCACGTGTTTTTACTCGACTAGCCTGCGGGATGCATCCTCTCGCACGAGTTTTTACTCGACTAGCCTGCGGGATGCATCCTCTCGCACGTGTTTTTACTCGACTACCCTGCGGGATGCATCCTCTCGCACGTGTTTTTGCTCGACTAGCCATGCGCATCCCAAAAAACCTGCGCATGCGCATCCCACAAAACCTCGCACGTGTTTTTACTCGACTAGCCTGCGGGATGCATCCTCTCGCACGTGTTTTTACTCGACTAGCCTGCGGGATGCATCCTCTCGCACGTGTATTTACTCGACTAGCCTGCGGGATGCATCCTCTCGCACGTGTTTTTACTCGACTAGCCTGCAGGATGCATCCTCTCGCACGTGTTTTTACTCGACTAGCCTGCGGGATGCATCCTCTCGCACGTGTTTTTGCTGGACTAGCCTGCGGGATGCATCCTCCCGCACGTGTTTTAGCTCGACTAGGCATGCGCATCCCAAAAAACCTGCGCATGCGCATCCCAAAAAACCTGCGCATGCGCATCCCAAAAAACCTGCGCATGCGCATCCCACAAAACCTGCGCATGCGCATCCCACAAAACCTCGCACGTGTTTTTACTCGACTAGCCTGCGGGATGCATCCTCTCGCACGTGTTTTTACTCGACTAGCCTGCGGGATGCATCCTCTCGCACGTGTTTTTGCTCGACTAGCCTGCGGGATGCATCCTCTCGCACGTGTTTTTGCTCGACTAGCCTGCGGGATGCATCCTCTCGCACGTGTTTTTACTCGACTAGCCTGCAGGATGCATCCTCTCGCACGTGTTTTTACTCGACTAGCCTGCGGGATGCATCCTCTCGCACGTGTTTTTACTCGACTACCCTGCGGGATGCATCCTCTCGCACATGTTTTTGCTCGACTAGCCATGCGCATCCCAAAAAACCTGCGCATGCGCATCCCACAAAACCTGCGCATGCGCATCCCACAAAACCTCGCACGTGTTTTTACTCGACTAGCCTGCGGGATGCATCCTCTCGCACGTGTTTTTACTCGACTAGCCTGCGGGATGCATCCTCTCGCACGTGTTTTTACTCGACTACCCTGCGGGATGCATCCTCTCGCACGTGTTTTTGCTCGACTAGCCATGCGCATCCCTAAAAACCTGCGCATGCGCATCCCACAAAACCTGCGCATGCGCATCCTACAAAACCTCGCACGTGTTTTTACTCGACTAGCCTGCGGGATGCATCCTCTCGCACGTGTTTTTACTCGACTACCCTGCGGGATGCATCCTCTCGCACGTGTTTTTGCTCGACTAGCCATGCGCATCCCAAAAAACCTGCGCATGCGCATCCCACAAAACCTGCGCATGCGCATCCCACAAAACCCCGCACGTGTTTTTACTCGACTAGCCTGCGGGATGCATCCTCTCGCACGTGTTTTTACTCGACTAGCCTGCGGGATGCATCCTCTCGCACGTGTTTTTACTCGACTACCCTGCGGGATGCATCCTCTCGCACGTGTTTTTGCTCGACTAGCCATGCGCATCCCAAAAAACCTGCGCATGCGCATCCCACAAAACCTCGCACGTGTTTTTACTCGACTAGCCTGCGGGATGCATCCTCTCGCACGTGTTTTTACTCGACTAGCCTGCGGGATGCATCCTCTCGCACGTGTATTTACTCGACTAGCCTGCGGGATGCATCCTCTCGCACGTGTTTTTACTCGACTAGCCTGCAGGATGCATCCTCTCGCACGTGTTTTTACTCGACTAGCCTGCGGGATGCATCCTCTCGCACGTGTTTTTGCTGGACTAGCCTGCGGGATGCATCCTCCCGCACGTGTTTTAGCTCGACTAGGCATGCGCATCCCAAAAAACCTGCGCATGCGCATCCCAAAAAACCTGCGCATGCGCATCCCAAAAAACCTGCGCATGCGCATCCCACAAAACCTGCGCATGCGCATCCCACAAAACCTCGCACGTGTTTTTACTCGACTAGCCTGCGGGATGCATCCTCTCGCACGTGTTTTTACTCGACTAGCCTGCGGGATGCATCCTCTCGCACGTGTTTTTGCTCGACTAGCCTGCGGGATGCATCCTCTCGCACGTGTTTTTGCTCGACTAGCCTGCGGGATGCATCCTCTCGCACGTGTTTTTACTCGACTAGCCTGCAGGATGCATCCTCTCGCACGTGTTTTTACTCGACTAGCCTGCGGGATGCATCCTCTCGCACGTGTTTTTACTCGACTACCCTGCGGGATGCATCCTCTCGCACATGTTTTTGCTCGACTAGCCATGCGCATCCCAAAAAACCTGCGCATGCGCATCCCACAAAACCTGCGCATGCGCATCCCACAAAACCTCGCACGTGTTTTTACTCGACTAGCCTGCGGGATGCATCCTCTCGCACGTGTTTTTACTCGACTAGCCTGCGGGATGCATCCTCTCGCACGTGTTTTTACTCGACTACCCTGCGGGATGCATCCTCTCGCACGTGTTTTTGCTCGACTAGCCATGCGCATCCCTAAAAACCTGCGCATGCGCATCCCACAAAACCTGCGCATGCGCATCCTACAAAACCTCGCACGTGTTTTTACTCGACTAGCCTGCGGGATGCATCCTCTCGCACGTGTTTTTACTCGACTACCCTGCGGGATGCATCCTCTCGCACGTGTTTTTGCTCGACTAGCCATGCGCATCCCAAAAAACCTGCGCATGCGCATCCCACAAAACCTGCGCATGCGCATCCCACAAAACCCCGCACGTGTTTTTACTCGACTAGCCTGCGGGATGCATCCTCTCGCACGTGTTTTTGCTGGACTAGCCTGCGGGATGCATCCTCTCGCACGTGTTTTTGCTCGACTAGGCATGCGCATCCCAAAAAACCTGCGCATGCGCATGCCAAAAAACCTGCGCATGCGCATCCCACAAAACCAGCGCATGCGCATCCCACAAAACCTCGCACGTGTTTTTACTCGACTAGCCTGCGGATGCATCCTCTCGCACGTGTTTTTACTCGACTAGCCTGCGGGATGCATCCTCTCGCACGTGTTTTTACTCGACTAGCCTGCGGGATGCATCCTCTCGCCCGTGTTTTTACTCGACTAGCCATGCGCATCCCAAAAAACCTGCGCATGCGCATCCCACAAAACCTGCGCATGCGCATCCCACAAAACCTCGCACGTGTTTTTACTCGACTAGCCTGCGGGATGCATCCTCTCGCACGTGTTTTTACTCGACTAGCCTGCGGGATGCATCCTCTCGCACGTGTTTTTACTCGACTACCCTGTGGGATGCATCCTCTCGCACGTGTTTTTGCTCGACTAGCCTTGCGCATCCCAAAAAACCTGCGCATGCGCATCCCACAAAACCTGCGCATGCGCATCCCACAAAACCTCGCACGTGTTTTTAGTCGACTAGCCTGCGGGATGCATCCTCTCGCACGTGTTTTTACTCGACTAGCCTGCGGGATGCATCCTCTCGCACGTGTTTTTGCTGGACTAGCCTGCGGGATGCATCCTCCCGCACGTGTTTAGCTCGACTAGGCATGCGCATCCCAAAAAACCTGTGCATGCGCATCCCAAAAAACCTGCGCATGCGCATCCCACAAAACCTGCGCATGCGCATCCCACAAAACCTCGCACGTGTTTTTACTCGACTAGCCTGCGGGATGCATCCTCTCGCACGTGTTTTTACTCGACTAGCCTACGGGATGCATCCTCTCGCACGTGTTTTTGCTCGACTAGCCTGCGGGATGCATCCTCTCGCACGTGTTTTTGCTCGACTAGCCTGCGGGATGCATCCTCTCGCACGTGTTTTTGCTGGACTAGCCTGCGGGATGCATCCTCCCGCACGTGTTTTAGCTCGACTAGGCATGCGCATCCCAAAAAACCTGCGCATGCGCATCCCAAAAAACCTGCGCATGCGCATCCCAAAAAACCTGCGCATGCGCATCCCACAAAACCTGCGCATGCGCATCCCACAAAACCTCGCACGTGTTTTTACTCGACTAGCCTGCGGGATGCATCCTCTCGCACGTGTTTTTACTCGACTAGCCTGCGGGATGCATCCTCTCGCACGTGTTTTTGCTCGACTAGCCTGCGGGATGCATCCTCTCGCACGTGTTTTTACTCGACTAGCCTGCAGGATGCATCCTCTCGCACGTGTTTTTACTCGACTAGCCTGCGGGATGCATCCTCTCGCACGTGTTTTTACTCGACTACCCTGCGGGATGCATCCTCTCGCACATGTTTTTGCTCGACTAGCCATGCGCATCCCAAAAAACCTGCGCATGCGCATCCCACAAAACCTGCGCATGCGCATCCCACAAAACCTCGCACGTGTTTTTACTCGACTAGCCTGCGGGATGCATCCTCTCGCACGTGTTTTTACTCGACTAGCCTGCGGGATGCATCCTCTCGCACGTGTTTTTACTCGACTACCCTGCGGGATGCATCCTCTCGCACGTGTTTTTGCTCGACTAGCCATGCGCATCCCTAAAAACCTGCGCATGCGCATCCCACAAAACCTGCGCATGCGCATCCTACAAAACCTCGCACGTGTTTTTACTCGACTAGCCTGCGGGATGCATCCTCTCGCACGTGTTTTTACTCGACTACCCTGCGGGATGCATCCTCTCGCACGTGTTTTTGCTCGACTAGCCATGCGCATCCCAAAAAACCTGCGCATGCGCATCCCACAAAACCTGCGCATGCGCATCCCACAAAACCCCGCACGTGTTTTTACTCGACTAGCCTGCGGGATGCATCCTCTCGCACGTGTTTTTACTCGACTAGCCTGCGGGATGCATCCTCTCGCACGTGTTTTTACTCGACTACCCTGCGGGATGCATCCTCTCGCACGTGTTTTTGCTCGACTAGCCATGCGCATCCCAAAAAACCTGCGCATGCGCATCCCACAAAACCTCGCACGTGTTTTTACTCGACTAGCCTGCGGGATGCATCCTCTCGCACGTGTTTTTACTCGACTAGCCTGCGGGATGCATCCTCTCGCACGTGTATTTACTCGACTAGCCTGCGGGATGCATCCTCTCGCACGTGTTTTTACTCGACTAGCCTGCAGGATGCATCCTCTCGCACGTGTTTTTACTCGACTAGCCTGCGGGATGCATCCTCTCGCACGTGTTTTTGCTGGACTAGCCTGCGGGATGCATCCTCCCGCACGTGGTTTAGCTCGACTAGGCATGCGCATCCCAAAAAACCTGTGCATGCGCATCCCAAAAAACCTGCGCATGCGCATCCCAAAAAACCTGCGCATGCGCATCCCACAAAACCTGCGCATGCGCATCCCACAAAACCTCGCACGTGTTTTTACTCGACTAGCCTGCGGGATGCATCCTCTCGCACGTGTTTTTACTCGACTAGCCTACGGGATGCATCCTCTCGCACGTGTTTTTGCTCGACTAGCCTGCGGGATGCATCCTCTCGCACGTGTTTTTGCTCGACTAGCCTGCGGGATGCATCCTCTCGCACGTGTTTTTACTCGACTAGCCTGCAGGATGCATCCTCTCGCACGTGTTTTTACTCGACTAGCCTGCGGGATGCATCCTCTCGCACGTGTTTTTACTCGACTACCCTGCGGGATGCATCCTCTCGCACATGTTTTTGCTCGACTAGCCATGCGCATCCCAAAAAACCTGCGCATGCGCATCCCACAAAACCTGCGCATGCGCATCCCACAAAACCTCGCACGTGTTTTTACTCGACTAGCCTGCGGGATGCATCCTCTCGCACGTGTTTTTACTCGACTAGCCTGCGGGATGCATCCTCTCGCACGTGTTTTTACTCGACTACCCTGCGGGATGCATCCTCTCGCACGTGTTTTTGCTCGACTAGCCATGCGCATCCCTAAAAACCTGCGCATGCGCATCCCACAAAACCTGCGCATGCGCATCCTACAAAACCTCGCACGTGTTTTTACTCGACTAGCCTGCGGGATGCATCCTCTCGCACGTGTTTTTACTCGACTAGCCTGCAGGATGCATCCTCTCGCACGTGTTTTTACTCGACTAGCCTGCGGGATGCATCCTCTCGCACGTGTTTTTACTCGAATAGCCTGCGGGATGCATCCTCTCGCACGTGTTTTTGCTGGACTAGCCATGCGCATCCCAAAAAACCTGCGCATGCGCATCCCAAAAAACCTCGCACGTGTTTTTACTCGACTAGCCTGCGGGATGCATCCTCTCGCACGTGTTTTTACTCGACTAGCCTGCAGGATGCATCCTCTCGCACGTGTTTTTACTCGACTAGCCTGCGGGATGCATCCTCTCGCACGTGTTTTTGCTCGACTAGCCATGCGCATCCCAAAAAACCTGCGCATGCGCATCCCACAAAACCTCGCACGTGTTTTTACTCGACTAGCCTGCGGGATGCATCCTCTCGCACGTGTTTTTACTCGACTAGCCTGCGGGATGCATCCTCTCGCACGTGTTTTTGCTCGACTAGCCATGCGCATCCCAAAAAACCTGCGCATGCGCATCCCAAAAAACCTGCGCATGCGCATCCCACAAAACCTCGCACGTGTTTTTACTCGACTAGCCTGCGGGATGCATCCTCTCGCACGTGTTTTTACTCGACTAGCCTGCAGGATGCATCCTCTCGCACGTGTTTTTACTCGACTAGCCTGCGGGATGCATCCTCTCGCACGTGTTTTTACTCGACTAGCTTGCGGGATGCATCCTCTCGCACGTGTTTTTGCTGGACTAGCCTGCGGGATGCATCCTCTCGCACGTGTTTTTGCTCGACTAGGCATGCGCATCCCAAAAAACCTGCGCATGCGCATCCCAAAAAACCTGCGCATGCGCATCCCAAAAAACCTGCGCATGCGCATCCCACAAAACCTGCGCATGCGCATCCCACAAAACCTCGCACGTGTTTTTACTCGACTAGCCTGCGGGATGCATCCTCTCGCACGTGTTTTTACTCGACTAGCCTGCGGGATGCATCCTCTCGCACGTGTTTTTGCTCGACTAGCCTGCGGGATGCATCCTCTCGCACGTGTTTTTGCTCAACTAGCCTGCGGGATGCATCCTCTCGCACGTGTTTTTACTCGACTAGCCTGCAGGATGCATCCTCTCGCACGTGTTTTTACTCGACTAGCCTGCGGGATGCATCCTCTCGCACGTGTTTTTACTCGACTACCCTGCGGGATGCATCCTCTCGCACGTGTTTTTGCTCGACTAGCCATGCGCATCCCAAAAAACCTGCGCATGCGCATCCCACAAAACCTGCGCATGCGCATCCCACAAAACCCCGCACGTGTTTTTACTCGACTAGCCTGCGGGATGCATCCTCTCGCACGTGTTTTTACTCGACTAGCCTGCGGGATGCATCTTCTCGCACGTGTTTTTACTCGACTACCCTGCGAGATGCATCCTCTCGCACGTGTTTTTGCTCGACTAGCCATGCGCATCACAAAAAACCTGCGCATGCGCATCCCACAAAACCTGCGCATGCGCATCCCTAAAAACCTCGCACGTGTTTTTACTCGACTAGCCTGCGGGATGCATCCTCTCGCACGTGTTTTTACTCGACTAGCCTGCGGGATGCATCCTCTCGCACGTGTTTTTACTCGACTACCCTGCGGGATGCATCCTCTCGCACGTGTTTTTACTCGACTAGCCTGCGGGATGCATCCTCTCGCACGTGTTTTTACTCGACTAGCCTGCAGGATGCATCCTCTCGCACGTGTTTTTACTCGACTAGCCTGTGGGATGCATCCTCTCGCACGTGTTTTTACTCGACTAGCCTGCGGGGTGCATCCTCTCGCACCTGTTTTTGCTCGACTAGCCTGCGGGATGCATCCTCTCGCACGTGTTTTTGCTCGACTAGCCTGCGGGATGCATCTTCTCGCACGTGTTTTTACTCGACTAGCCTGCAGGATGCATCCTCTCGCACGTGTTTTTACTCGACTAGCCTGCGGGATGCATCCTCTCGCACGTGTTTTTACTCGACTACCCTGCGGGATGCATCCTCTCGCGCGTGTTTTTGCTCGACTAGCCATGCGCATCCCAAAAAACCTGCGCATGCGCATCCCACAAAACCTCGCACGTGTTTTTACTCGACTAGCCTGCGGGATGCATCCTCTCGCACGTGTTTTTACTCGACTAGCCTGCGGGATGCATCCTCTCGCACGTGTTTTTACTCGAATAGCCTGCGGGATGCATCCTCTCGCACGTGTTTTTGCTCGACTAGCCATGCGCATCCCAAAAAACCTGCTCATGCGCATCCCAAAAAACCTCGCACGTGTTTTTACTCGACTAGCCTGCGGGATGCATCCTCTCGCACGTGTTTTTACTCGACTAGCCTGCAGGATGCATCCTCTCGCACGTGTTTTTACTCGACTAGCCTGCGGGATGCATCCTCTCGCACGTGTTTTTGCTCGACTAGCCATGCGCATCCCAAAAAACCTGCGCATGCGCATCCCAAAAAACCTGCGCATGCGCATCCCACAAAACCTCGCACGTGTTTTTACTCGACTAGCCTGCGGGATGCATCCTCTCGCACGTGTTTTTACTCGACTAGCCTGCGGGATGCATCCTCTCGCACGTGTTTTTACTCGACTAGCCTGCGGGATGCATCCTCTCGCACGTGTTTTTACTCGACTAGCCTGCGGGATGCATCCTCTCGCACGTGTTTTTGCTGGACTAGCCTGCGGGATGCATCCTCTCGCACGTGTTTTTGCTCGACTAGCCATGCGCATCCCAAAAAACCTGCGCATGCGCATCCCACAAAACCTGCGCATGCGCATCCCACAAAACCCCGCACGTGTTTTTACTCGACTAGCCTGCGGGATGCATCCTCTCGCACGTGTTTTTACTCGACTAGCCTGCGGGATGCATCCTCTCGCACGTGTTTTTACTCGACTACCCTGCGAGATGCATCCCCTCGCACGTGTTTTTGCTCGACTAGCCATGCGCATCACAAAAAACCTGCGCATGCGCATCCCACAAAACCTGCGCATGCGCATCCTACAAAACCTCGCGCGTGTTTTTACTCGACTAGCCTGCGGGATGCATCCTCTCGCACGTGTTTTTACTCGACTAGCCTGCAGGATGCATCCTCTCGCACGTGTTTTTACTCGACTAGCCTGCGGGATGCATCCTCTCGCACGTGTTTTTACTCGAATAGCCTGCGGGATGCATCCTCTCGCACGTGTTTTTGCTCGACTAGCCATGCGCATCCCAAAAAACCTGCGCATGCGCATCCCTAAAAACCTCGCACGTGTTTTTACTCGACTAGCCTGCAGGATGCATCCTCTCGCACGTGTTTTTACTCGACTAGCCTGCGGGATGCATCCTCTCGCACGTGTTTTTACTCGACTACCCTGCGGGATGCATCCTCTCGCGCGTGTTTTTGCTCGACTAGCCATGCGCATCCCAAAAAACCTGCGCATGCGCATCCCACAAAACCTCGCACGTGTTTTTACTCGACTAGCCTGCGGGATGCATCCTCTCGCACGTGTTTTTACTCGACTAGCCTGCGGGATGCATCCTCTCGCACGTGTTTTTACTCGACTACCCTGCGGGATGCATCCTCTCGCACGTGTTTTTGCTCGACTAGCCATGCGCATCCCTAAAAACCTGCGCATGCGCATCCCACAAAACCTGCGCATGCGCATCCTACAAAACCTCGCACGTGTTTTTACTCGACTAGCCTGCGGGATGCATCCTCTCGCACGTGTTTTTACTCGACTAGCCTGCAGGATGCATCCTCTCGCACGTGTTTTTACTCGACTAGCCTGCGGGATGCATCCTCTCGCACGTGTTTTTACTCGAATAGCCTGCGGGATGCATCCTCTCGCACGTGTTTTTGCTCGACTAGCCATGCGCATCCCAAAAAACCTGCGCATGCGCATCCCAAAAAACCTCGCACGTGTTTTTACTCGACTAGCCTGCGGGATGCATCCTCTCGCACGTGTTTTTACTCGACTAGCCTGCAGGATGCATCCTCTCGCACGTGTTTTTACTCGACTAGCCTGCGGGATGCATCCTCTCGCACGTGTTTTTGCTCGACTAGCCATGCGCATCCCAAAAAACCTGCGCATGCGCATCCCACAAAACCTCGCACGTGTTTTTACTCGACTAGCCTGCGGGATGCATCCTCTCGCACGTGTTTTTACTCGACTAGCCTGCGGGATGCATCCTCTCGCACGTGTTTTTACTCGACTAGCCTGCGGGATGCATCCTCTCGCACGTGTTTTTACTCGACTAGCCTGCGGGATGCATCCTCTCGCACGTGTTTTTGCTGGACTAGCCTGCGGGATGCATCCACTCGCACGTGTTTTTGCTCGACTAGGCATGCGCATCCCAAAAAACCTGCGCATGCGCATGCCAAAAAACCTGCGCATGCGCATCCCACAAAACCAGCGCATGCGCATCCCACAAAACCTCGCACGTGTTTTTACTCGACTAGCCTGCGGGATGCATCCTCTCGCACGTGTTTTTACTCGACTAGCCTGCGGGATGCATCCTCTCGCACGTGTTTTTACTCGACTAGCCTGCGGGATGCATCCTCTCGCCCGTGTTTTTACTCGACTAGCCATGCGCATCCCAAAAAACCTGCGCATGCGCATCCCACAAAACCTGCGCATGCGCATCCCACAAAACCTCGCACGTGTTTTTACTCGACTAGCCTGCGGGATGCATCCTCTCGCACGTGTTTTTACTCGACTAGCCTGCGGGATGCATCCTCTCGCACGTGTTTTTACTCGACTACCCTGTGGGATGCATCCTCTCGCACGTGTTTTTGCTCGACTAGCCTTGCGCATCCCAAAAAACCTGCGCATGCGCATCCCACAAAACCTGCGCATGCGCATCCCACAAAACCTCGCACGTGTTTTTAGTCGACTAGCCTGCGGGATGCATCCTCTCCACGTGGTTTTACTCGACTAGCCTGCGGGATGCATCCTCTCGCACGTGTTCTTACTCGACTAGCCTGAGGGATGCATCCTCTCTCACGTGTTTTTGCTCGAATAGCCTGCGGGATGCATCCTCTCGCACGTGTTTTTACTCGACTAGCCTGCGGGATGCATCCTCTCGCACGTGTTTTTACTCGACTACCCTGCGGGATGCATCCTCTCGCACGTGTTTTTGCTCGACTAGCCATGCGCATCCCTAAAAACCTGCGCATGCGCATCCCACAAAACCTGCGCATGCGCATCCTACAAAACCTCGCACGTGTTTTTACTCGACTAGCCTGCGGGATGCATCCTCTCGCACGTGTTTTTACTCGAATAGCCTGCGGGATGCATCCTCTCGCACGTGTTTTTGCTCGACTAGCCATGCGCATCCCAAAAAACCTGCTCATGCGCATCCCAAAAAACCTCGCACGTGTTTTTACTCGACTAGCCTGCGGGATGCATCCTCTCGCACGTGTTTTTACTCGACTAGCCTGCAGGATGCATCCTCTCGCACGTGTTTTTACTCGACTAGCCTGCGGGATGCATCCTCTCGCACGTGTTTTTGCTCGACTAGCCATGCGCATCCCAAAAAACCTGCGCATGCGCATCCCAAAAAACCTGCGCATGCGCATCCCACAAAACCTCGCACGTGTTTTTACTCGACTAGCCTGCGGGATGCATCCTCTCGCACGTGTTTTTACTCGACTAGCCTGCGGGATGCATCCTCTCGCACGTGTTTTTGCTGGACTAGCCTGCGGGATGCATCCTCTCGCACGTGTTTTTGCTCGACTAGCCATGCGCATCCCAAAAAACCTGCGCATGCGCATCCCACAAAACCTGCGCATGCGCATCCCACAAAACCCCGCACGTGTTTTTACTCGACTAGCCTGCGGGATGCATCCTCTCGCACGTGTTTTTACTCGACTAGCCTGCGGGATGCATCCTCTCGCACGTGTTTTTACTCGACTACCCTGCGAGATGCATCCCCTCGCACGTGTTTTTGCTCGACTAGCCATGCGCATCACAAAAAACCTGCGCATGCGCATCCCACAAAACCTGCGCATGCGCATCCTACAAAACCTCGCGCGTGTTTTTACTCGACTAGCCTGCGGGATGCATCCTCTCGCACGTGTTTTTACTCGACTAGCCTGCAGGATGCATCCTCTCGCACGTGTTTTTACTCGACTAGCCTGCGGGATGCATCCTCTCGCACGTGTTTTTACTCGAATAGCCTGCGGGATGCATCCTCTCGCACGTGTTTTTGCTCGACTAGCCATGCGCATCCCAAAAAACCTGCGCATGCGCATCCCTAAAAACCTCGCACGTGTTTTTACTCGACTAGCCTGCAGGATGCATCCTCTCGCACGTGTTTTTACTCGACTAGCCTGCGGGATGCATCCTCTCGCACGTGTTTTTACTCGACTACCCTGCGGGATGCATCCTCTCGCGCGTGTTTTTGCTCGACTAGCCATGCGCATCCCAAAAAACCTGCGCATGCGCATCCCACAAAACCTCGCACGTGTTTTTACTCGACTAGCCTGCGGGATGCATCCTCTCGCACGTGTTTTTACTCGACTAGCCTGCGGGATGCATCCTCTCGCACGTGTTTTTACTCGACTACCCTGCGGGATGCATCCTCTCGCACGTGTTTTTGCTCGACTAGCCATGCGCATCCCTAAAAACCTGCGCATGCGCATCCCACAAAACCTGCGCATGCGCATCCTACAAAACCTCGCACGTGTTTTTACTCGACTAGCCTGCGGGATGCATCCTCTCGCACGTGTTTTTACTCGACTAGCCTGCAGGATGCATCCTCTCGCACGTGTTTTTACTCGACTAGCCTGCGGGATGCATCCTCTCGCACGTGTTTTTACTCGAATAGCCTGCGGGATGCATCCTCTCGCACGTGTTTTTGCTCGACTAGCCATGCGCATCCCAAAAAACCTGCGCATGCGCATCCCAAAAAACCTCGCACGTGTTTTTACTCGACTAGCCTGCGGGATGCATCCTCTCGCACGTGTTTTTACTCGACTAGCCTGCAGGATGCATCCTCTCGCACGTGTTTTTACTCGACTAGCCTGCGGGATGCATCCTCTCGCACGTGTTTTTGCTCGACTAGCCATGCGCATCCCAAAAAACCTGCGCATGCGCATCCCACAAAACCTCGCACGTGTTTTTACTCGACTAGCCTGCGGGATGCATCCTCTCGCACGTGTTTTTACTCGACTAGCCTGCGGGATGCATCCTCTCGCACGTGTTTTTACTCGACTAGCCTGCGGGATGCATCCTCTCGCACGTGTTTTTACTCGACTAGCCTGCGGGATGCATCCTCTCGCACGTGTTTTTACTCGACTAGCCTGCGGGATGCATCCTCTCGCACGTGTTTTTACTCGACTAGCCTGCGGGATGCATCCTCTCGCACGTGTTTTTGCTGGACTAGCCTGCGGGATGCATCCTCTCGCACGTGTTTTTACTCGACTAGCCTGCGGGATGCATCCTCTCGCACGTGTTTTTACTCGACTAGCCTGCGGGATGCATCCTCTCGCCCGTGTTTTTACTCGACTAGCCATGCGCATCCCAAAAAACCTGCGCATGCGCATCCCACAAAACCTGCGCATGCGCATCCCACAAAACCTCGCACGTGTTTTTACTCGACTAGCCTGCGGGATGCATCCTCTCGCACGTGTTTTTACTCGACTAGCCTGCGGGATGCATCCTCTCGCACGTGTTTTTACTCGACTACCCTGTGGGATGCATCCTCTCGCACGTGTTTTTGCTCGACTAGCCTTGCGCATCCCAAAAAACCTGCGCATGCGCATCCCACAAAACCTCGCACGTGTTTTTAGTCGACTAGCCTGCGGGATGCATCCTCTCCACGTGGTTTTACTCGACTAGCCTGCGGGATGCATCCTCTCGCACGTGTTCTTACTCGACTAGCCTGAGGGATGCATCCTCTCTCACGTGTTTTTGCTCGACTAGCCTGCGGGATGCATCCTCTCCACGTGTTTTTGCTCGACTAGGCATGCGCATCCCAAAAAACCTGCGCATGCGCATCCCACAAAACCTCGCACGTGTTTTTACTCGACTAGCCTGCGGGATGCATCCTCTCGCACGTGTTTTTACTCGACTAGCCTGCGGGATGCATCCTCTCGCACGTGTTTTTACTCGACTAGCCTGCGGGATGCATCCTCTCGCACGTGTTTTTCCTCGACTAGCCATGCGCATCCCAAAAAACCTGCGCATGCGCATCCCAAAAAACCTGCGCATGCGCATCCCACAAAACCTGCGCATGCGCATCCCACAAAACCTCGCACGTGTTTTTACTCGACTAGCCTGCGGGATGCATCCTCTCGTACGTGTTTTTGCTCGACTAGCCTGCGGGACTGCATCCTCTCGCACGTGTTTTTGCTCGACTAGCCTGCGGGATGCATCCTCTCGCACGTGTTTTTACTCGACTAGCCTGCATGATGCATCCTCTCGCACGTGTTTTTACTCGACTAGCCTGCGGGATGCATCCTCTCGCACGTGTTTTTACTCGACTACCCTGCGCAGCCCAAAATCCCTGCGCATGCGCATCCCACAATACCTGCGCATGCGCATCCCACAAATCCTCGCACGTGTTTTTACTCGACTAGCCTGCGGGATGCAGCCTCTCGCACGTGTTTTTACTCGACTAGCCTGCGGGATGCATCCTCTCGCACGTGTTTTTACTCGACTACCCTGCGGGATGCATCCTCTCGCACGTGTTTTTGCTCTACTAGCCATGCGCATCCCAAAAAACCTGCGCATGCGCATCCCACAAAACCTGCGCATGCGCATCCCACAAAACCTCGCACGTGTTTTTACTCGACTAGCCTGCGGGATGCATCCTCTCGCACGTGTTTTTACTCGACTACCCTGCGGGATGCATCCTCTCGCACGTGTTTTTGCTCGACTAGCCATGCGCATCCCAAAAAACCTGCGCATGCGCATCCCACAAAACCTGCGCATGCGCATCCCACAAAACCCCGCACGTGTTTTTACTCGACTAGCCTGCGGGATGCATCCTCTCGCACGTGTTTTTACTCGACTAGCCTGCGGGATGCATCCTCTCGCACGTGTTTTTACTCGACTACGCTGCGAGATGCATCCCCTCGCACGTGTTTTTGCTCGACTAGCCATGCGCATCACAAAAAACCTGCGCATGCGCATCCCACAAAACCTGCGCATGCGCATCCTACAAAACCTCGCGCGTGTTTTTACTCGACTAGCCTGCGGGATGCATCCTCTCGCACGTGTTTTTACTCGACTAGCCTGCAGGATGCATCCTCTCGCACGTGTTTTTACTCGACTACCCTGCGGGATGCATCCTCTCGCGCGTGTTTTTGCTCGACTAGCCATGCGCATCCCAAAAAACCTGCGCATGCGCATCCCACAAAACCTCGCACGTGTTTTTACTCGACTAGCCTGCGGGATGCATCCTCTCGCACGTGTTTTTACTCGACTAGCCTGCGGGATGCATCCTCTCGCACGTTTTTACTCGACTACACTGCGGGATGCATCCTCTCGCACGTGTTTTTGCTCGACTAGCCATGCGCATCCCTAAAAACCTGCGCATGCGCATCCCAAAAAACCTGCGCATGCGCATCCCACAAAACCTGCGCATGCGCATCCCACAAAACCTCGCACGTGTTTTTACTCGACTAGCCTGCGGGATGCATCCTCTCGCACGTGTTTTTACTCGACTAGCCTGCGGGATGCATCCTCTCGTACGTGTTTTTGCTCGACTAGCCTGCGGGACTGCATCCTCTCGCACGTGTTTTTGCTCGACTAGCCTGCGGGATGCATCCTCTCGCACGTGTTTTTACTCGACTAGCCTGCATGATGCATCCTCTCGCACGTGTTTTTACTCGACTAGCCTGCGGGATGCATCCTCTCGCACGTGTTTTTACTCGACTAGCCTGCGGGATGCATCCTCTCGCACGTGTTTTTACTCGACTAGCCTGCGGGATGCATCCTCTCGCACGTGTTTTTACTCGACTAGCCTGCGGGATGCATCCTCTCGCACGTGTTTTTGCTGGACTAGCCTGCGGGATGCATCCTCTCGCACGTGTTTTTGCTCGACTAGGTATGCGCATCCCAAAAAACCTGCGCATGCGCATGCCAAAAAACCTGCGCATGCGCATCCCACAAAACCAGCGCATGCGCATCCCACAAAACCTCGCACGTGTTTTTACTCGACTAGCCTGCGGGATGCATCCTCTCGCACGTGTTTTTACTCGACTAGCCTGCGGGATGCATCCTCTCGCACGTGTTTTTACTCGACTACCCTGCGCAGCCCAAAATCCCTGCGCATGCGCATCCCACAATACCTGCGCATGCGCATCCCACAAATCCTCGCACGTGTTTTTACTCGACTAGCCTGCGGGATGCAGCCTCTCGCACGTGTTTTTACTCGACTAGCCTGCGGGATGCATCCTCTCGCACGTGTTTTTACTCGACTACCCTGCGGGATGCATCCTCTCGCACGTGTTTTTGCTCTACTAGCCATGCGCATCCCAAAAAACCTGCGCATGCGCATCCCACAAAACCTGCGCATGCGCATCCCACAAAACCTCGCACGTGTTTTTACTCGACTAGCCTGCGGGATGCATCCTCTCGCACGTGTTTTTACTCGACTACCCTGCGGGATGCATCCTCTCGCACGTGTTTTTGCTCGACTAGCCATGCGCATCCCAAAAAACCTGCGCATGCGCATCCCACAAAACCTGCGCATGCGCATCCCACAAAACCCCGCACGTGTTTTTACTCGACTAGCCTGCGGGATGCATCCTCTCGCACGTGTTTTTACTCGACTAGCCTGCGGGATGCATCCTCTCGCACGTGTTTTTACTCGACTACGCTGCGAGATGCATCCCCTCGCACGTGTTTTTGCTCGACTAGCCATGCGCATCACAAAAAACCTGCGCATGCGCATCCCACAAAACCTGCGCATGCGCATCCTACAAAACCTCGCGCGTGTTTTTACTCGACTAGCCTGCGGGATGCATCCTCTCGCACGTGTTTTTACTCGACTAGCCTGCAGGATGCATCCTCTCGCACGTGTTTTTACTCGACTACCCTGCGGGATGCATCCTCTCGCGCGTGTTTTTGCTCGACTAGCCATGCGCATCCCAAAAAACCTGCGCATGCGCATCCCACAAAACCTCGCACGTGTTTTTACTCGACTAGCCTGCGGGATGCATCCTCTCGCACGTGTTTTTACTCGACTAGCCTGCGGGATGCATCCTCTCGCACGTTTTTACTCGACTACACTGCGGGATGCATCCTCTCGCACGTGTTTTTGCTCGACTAGCCATGCGCATCCCTAAAAACCTGCGCATGCGCATCCCAAAAAACCTGCGCATGCGCATCCCACAAAACCTGCGCATGCGCATCCCACAAAACCTCGCACGTGTTTTTACTCGACTAGCCTGCGGGATGCATCCTCTCGCACGTGTTTTTACTCGACTAGCCTGCGGGATGCATCCTCTCGTACGTGTTTTTGCTCGACTAGCCTGCGGGACTGCATCCTCTCGCACGTGTTTTTGCTCGACTAGCCTGCGGGATGCATCCTCTCGCACGTGTTTTTACTCGACTAGCCTGCATGATGCATCCTCTCGCACGTGTTTTTACTCGACTAGCCTGCGGGATGCATCCTCTCGCACGTGTTTTTACTCGACTAGCCTGCGGGATGCATCCTCTCGCACGTGTTTTTACTCGACTAGCCTGCGGGATGCATCCTCTCGCACGTGTTTTTACTCGACTAGCCTGCGGGATGCATCCTCTCGCACGTGTTTTTGCTGGACTAGCCTGCGGGATGCATCCTCTCGCACGTGTTTTTGCTCGACTAGGTATGCGCATCCCAAAAAACCTGCGCATGCGCATGCCAAAAAACCTGCGCATGCGCATCCCACAAAACCAGCGCATGCGCATCCCACAAAACCTCGCACGTGTTTTTACTCGACTAGCCTGCGGGATGCATCCTCTCGCACGTGTTTTTACTCGACTAGCCTGCGGGATGCATCCTCTCGCACGTGTTTTTACTCGACTAGCCTGCGGGATGCATCCTCTCGCCCGTGTTTTTACTCGACTAGCCATGCGCATCCCAAAAAACCTGCGCATGCGCATCCCACAAAACCTGCGCATGCGCATCCCACAAAACCTCGCACGTGTTTTTACTCGACTAGCCTGCGGGATGCATCCTCTCGCACGTGTTTTTACTCGACTAGCCTGCGGGATGCATCCTCTCGCACGTGTTTTTACTCGACTACCCTGTGGGATGCATCCTCTCGCACGTGTTTTTGCTCGACTAGCCTTGCGCATCCCAAAAAACCTGCGCATGCGCATCCCACAAAACCTGCGCATGCGCATCCCACAAAACCTCGCACGTGTTTTTAGTCGACTAGACTGCGGGATGCATCCTCTCCACGTGGTTTTACTCGACTAGCCTGCGGGATGCATCCTCTCGCACGTGTTCTTACTCGACTAGCCTGCGGGATGCATCCTCTCTCACGTGTTTTTGCTCGACTAGCCTGCGGGATGCATCCTCTCGCACGTGTTTTTGCTCGACTAGGCATGCGCATCCCAAAAAACCTGCGCATGCGCATCCCACAAAACCTGTGCATGCGCATCCCACAAAACCTCGCACGTGTTTTTACTCGACTAGCCTGCGGGATGCATCCTCTCGCACGTGTTTTTACTCGACTAGCCTGCGGGATGCATCCTCTCGCACGTGTTTTTACTCGACTAGCCTGCGGGATGCATCCTCTCGCACGTGTTTTTCCTCGACTAGCCATGCGCATCCCAAAAAACCTGCGCATGCGCATCCCACAAAACCTGCGCATGCGCATCCCACAAAACCTCGCACGTGTTTTTACTCGACTAGCCTGCGGGATGCATCCTCTCGCACGTGTTTTTACTCGACTAGCCTGCGGGATGCATCCTCTCGTACGTGTTTTTTGCTCGACTAGCCTGCGGGACTGCATCCTCTCGCACGTGTTTTTGCTCGACTAGCCTGCGGGATGCATCCTCTCGCACGTGTTTTTACTCGACTAGCCTGCATGATGCATCCTCTCGCACGTGTTTTTACTCGACTAGCCTGCGGGATGCATCCTCTCGCACGTGTTTTTACTCGACTACCCTGCGCAGCCAAAATCCCTGCGCATGCGCATCCCACAATACCTGCGCATGCGCATCCCACAAATCCTCGCACGTGTTTTTACTCGACTAGCCTGCGGGATGCAGCCTCTCGCACGTGTTTTTACTCGACTAGCCTGCGGGATGCATCCTCTCGCACGTGTTTTTACTCGACTACCCTGCGGGATGCATCCTCTCGCACGTGTTTTTGCTCTACTAGCCATGCGCATCCCAAAAAACCTGCGCATGCGCATCCCAAAAAACCTGCGCATGCGCATCCACAAAACCTGCGCATGCGCATCCCACAAAACCTCGCACGTGTTTTTACTCGACTAGCCTGCGGGATGCATCCTCTCGCACGTGTTTTTACTCGACTACCCTGCGGGATGCATCCTCTCGCACGTGTTTTTGCTCGACTAGCCATGCGCATCCCAAAAAACCTGCGCTTGCGCATCCACAAAACCTCGCACGTGTTTTTTACTCGACTAGCCTGCGGGATGCATCCTCTCGCACGTGTTTTTACTCGACTAGCCTGCGGGATGCATCCTCTCGCACGTGTTTTTACTCGACTACCCTGCGGGATGCATCCTCTTGCACGTGTTTTTGCTCGACTAGCCATGCGCATCCCAAAAAACCTGCGCATGCGCATCCCACAAAACCTGCGCATGCGCATCCCACAAAACCTCGCACGTGTTTTTAGTCGACTAGCCTGCGGGATGCATCCTCTCGCACGTGGTTTTACTCGACTAGCCTGCGGGATGCATCCTCTCGCACGTGTTTTTACTCGACTAGCCTGCGGGATGCATCCTCTCTCACGTGTTTTTGCTCGACTAGCCTGCGGGATGCATCCTCTCGCACGTGTTTTTGCTCGACTAGGCATGCGCATCCCAAAAAACCTGCGCATGCGCATCCCACAAAACCTGTGCATGCGCATCCCACAAAACCTCGCACGTGTTTTTACTCGACTAGCCTGCGGGATGCATCCTCTCGCACGTGTTTTTACTCGACTAGCCTGCGGGATGCATCCTCTCGCACGTGTTTTTCCTCGACTAGCCATGCGCATCCCAAAAAACCTGCGCATGCGCATCCCAAAAAACCTGCGCATGCGCATCCCAAAAAACCTGCGCATGCGCATCCCACAAAACCTGCGCATGCGCATCCCACAAAACCTCGCACGTGTTTTTACTCGACTAGCCTGCGGGATGCATCCTCTCGCACGTGTTTTTACTCGACTAGCCTGCGGGATGCATCCTCTCGCACGTGTTTTTGCTCGACTAGCCTGCGGGATGCATCCTCTCGCACGTGTTTTTGATCGACTAGCCTGCGGGATGCATCCTCTCGCACGTGTTTTTACTCGACTAGCCTGCAGGATGCATCCTCTCGCACGTGTTTTTACTCGACTAGCCTGCGGGATGCATCCTCTCGCACGTGTTTTTACTCGACTACCCTGCGGGATGCATCCTCTCGCACGTGTTTTTGCTCGACTAGCCATGCGCATCCCAAAAAACCTGCGCGTGCGCATCCCACAAAACCTGCGCATGCGCATCCCACAAAACCTCGCACGTGTTTTTACTCGACTAGCCTGCGGGATGCATCCTCTCGCACGTGTTTTTACTCGACTAGCCTGCGGGATGCATCCTCTCGCACGTGTTTTTACTCGACTACCCTGCGGGATGCATCCTCTCGCACGTGTTTTTGCTCGACTAGCCATGCGCATCCAAAAAACCTGCGCATGCGCATCCCACAAAACCTGCGCATGCGCATCCCACAAAACCTCGCACGTGTTTTTACTCGACTAGCCTGCGGGATGCATCCTCTCGCACGTGTTTTTACTCGACTAGCCTGCGGGATGCATCCTCTCGCACGTGTTTTTACTCGACTACCCTGCGGGATGCATCCTCTCGCACGTGTTTTTGCTCGACTAGCCATGCGCATCCCAGAAAACCTGCGCATGCGCATCCCACAAAACCTCGCACGTGTTTTTACTCGACTAGCCTGCGGGATGCATCCTCTCGCACGTGTTTTTGCTCGACTAGCCTGCGGGATGCATCCTCTCGCACGTGTTTTTGCTCGACTAGACTGCGGGATGCATCCTCTCGCACGTGTTTTTGCTCGACTAGCCTGCGGGATGCATCCTCTCGCACGTGTTTTTACTCGACTACCCTGCGGGATGCATCCTCTCGCACGTGTTTTTGCTCGACTAGCCATGCGCATCCCAAAAAACCTGCGCATGCGCATCCCACAAAACCTCGCACGTGTTTTTACTCGACTAGCCTGCGGGATGCATCCTCTCGCACGTGTTTTTACTCGACTAGCCTGCGGGATGCATCCTCTCGCACGTGTTTTTACTAGACTACCCTGCGGGATGCATCCTCTTGCACGTGTTTTTGCTCGACTAGCCATGCGCATCCCAAAAAACCTGCGCATGCGCATCCCACATAACCTCGCACGTGTTTTTACTCGACTAGCCTGCGGGATGCATCCTCTCGCACGTGTTTTTACTCGACTAGCCTGCAGGATGCATCCTCTCGCACGTGTTTTTACTCGACTAGCCTGCGGGATGCATCCTCTCGCACGTGTTTTTACTCGACTAGCCTGCGGGATGCATCCTCTCGCACGTGTTTTTGCTGGACTAGCCTGCGGGATGCATCCTCTCGCACGTGTTTTTGCTCGACTAGGCATGCGCATCCCAAAAAACCTGCGCATTGCGCATCCCACGAAACCTCGCACGTGTTTTTACTCGACTAGCCTGCGGGATGCATCCTCTCGCACGTGTTTTTACTCGACTAGCCTGCGGGATGCATCCTCTCGCACGTGTTTTTACTCGACTAGCCTGCGGGATGCATCCCCTCGCACGTGTTTTTACTCGACTAGCCATGCGCATCCCAAAAAACCTGCGCATGCGCATCCCACAAAACCTGCGCATGCGCATCCCACAAAACCTCGCACGTGTTTTTACTCGACTAGCCTGCGGGATGCATCCTCTCGCACGTGTTTTTACTCGACTAGCCTGCGGGATGCATCCCCTCGCACGTGTTTTTACTCGACTAGCCATGCGCATCCCAAAAAACCTGCGCATGCGCATCCCACAAAACCTGCGCATGCGCATCCCACAAAACCTCGCACGTGTTTTTACTCGACTAGCCTGCGGGATGCATCCTCTCGCACGTGTTTTTACTCGACTAGCCTGCGGGATGCATCCTCTCGCACGTGTTTTTACTCGACTACCCTGCGGGATGCATCCTCTCGCACGTGTTTTTGCTCGACTAGCCTTGCGCATCCCAAAAAACCTGCGCATGCGCATCCCACAAAACCTGCGCATGCGCATCCCACAAAACCTCGCACGTGTTTTTAGTCGACTAGCCTGCGGGATGCATCCTCTCGCACGTGTTTTTACTCGACTAGCCTGCGGGATGCATCCTCTCGCACGTGTTTTTACTCGACTAGCCTGCGGGATGCATCCTCTCGCACGTGTTTTTGCTCGACTAGCCTGCGGGATGCATCCTCTCGCACGTGTTTTTGCTCGACTAGGCATGCGCATCCCAAAAAACCTGCGCATGCGCATCCCAAAAAACCTGCGCATGCGCATCCCACAAAACCTGTGCATGCGCATCCCACAAAACCTCGCACGTGTTTTTACTCGACTAGCCTGCGGGATGCATCCTCTCGCACGTGTTTTTACTCGACTAGCCTGCGGGATGCATCCTCTCGCACGTGTTTTTACTCGACTAGCCTGCGGGATGCATCCTCTCGCACGTGTTTTTCCTCGACTAGCCATGCGCATCCCAAAAAACCTGCGCATGCGCATCCCAAAAAACCTGCGCATGCGCATCCCACAAAACCTGCGCATGCGCATCCCACAAATCCTCGCACGTGTTTTTACTCGACTAGCCTGCGGGATGCATC
This sequence comes from Lasioglossum baleicum, assembly GCF_051020765.1. Lineage (NCBI taxonomy): Eukaryota > Metazoa > Arthropoda > Insecta > Hymenoptera > Halictidae > Lasioglossum > Lasioglossum baleicum. The sequence continues at coordinate 49,745 of NW_027469356.1, forward strand.
CTCTCGCACGTGTTTTTACTCGACTAGCCTGCGGGATGCATCCTCTCGCACGTGTTTTTGCTCGACTAGCCTGCGGGATGCATCCTCTCGCACGTGTTTTTGCTCGACTAGCCTGCGGGATGCATCTTCTCGCACGTGTTTTTACTCGACTAGGCATGCGCATCCCAAAAAACCTGCGCATGCGCATCCCACAAAACCTCGCACGTGTTTTTACTCGACTAGCCTGCGGGATGCATCCTCTCGCACGTGTTTTTACTCGACTAGCCTGCGGGATGCATCCTCTCGCACGTGTTTTTGCTCGACTAGGCATGCGCATCCCAAAAAACCTGCGCATGCGCATCCCACAAAACCTCGCACGTGTTTTTACTCGACTAGCCTGCGGGATGCATCCTCTCGCACGTGTTTTTGCTGGACTAGCCTGCGGGATGCATCCTCTCGCACGTGTTTTTGCTCGACTAGGCATGCGCATCCCAAAAAACCTGCGCATGCGCATCCCACAAAACCTCGCACGTGTTTTTACTCGACTAGCCTGCGGGATGCATCCTCTCGCACGTGTTTTTACTCGACTAGCCTGCGGGATGCATCCTCTCGCACGTGTTTTTACTCGACTAGCCTGCGGGAAGCATCCTCTCGCACGTGTTTTTACTCGACTAGCCATGCGCATCCCAAAAAACCTGCGCATGCGCATCCCACAAAACCTGCGCATGCGCATCCCACAAAACCTCGCACGTGTTTTTACTCGACTAGCCTGCGGGATGCATCCTCTCGCACGTGTTTTTACTCGACTACCCTGCGGGATGCATCCTCTCGCACGTGTTTTTGCTCGACTAGCCGTGCGCATCCCAAAAAACCTGCGCATGCGCATCCCACAAAACCTGCGCATGCGCATCCCACAAAACCTCGCACGTGTTTTTAGTCGTCTAGCCTGCGGGATGCATCCTCTCGCACGTGTTTTTACTCGACTAGCCTGCGGGATGCATCCTCTCGCACGTGTTTTTGCTCGACTAGCCTGCGGGATGCATCCTCTCGCACGTGTTTTTGCTCGACTAGGCATGCGCATCCCAAAAAACCTGCGCATGCGCATCCCAAAAAACCTGCGCATGCGCATCCCACAAAACCTGTGCATGCGCATCCCACAAAACCTCGCACGTGTTTTTACTCGACTAGCCTGCGGGATGCATCCTCTCGCACGTGTTTTTACTCGACTAGCCTGCGGGATGCATCCTCTCGCACGTGTTTTTGCTCGACTAGCCATGCGCATCCCAAAAAACCTGCGCATGCGCATCCCACAAAACCTGCGCATGCGCATCCTACAAAACCTCGCACGTGTTTTTACTCGACTAGCCTGCGGGATGCATCCTCTCGCACGTGTTTTTACTCGACTAGCCTGCGGGATGCATCCTCTCGCACGTGTTTTTACTCGACTAGCCTGCGGGATGCATCCTCTCGCCCGTGTTTTTACTCGACTAGCCATGCGCATCCCAAAAAACCTGCGCATGCGCATCCCACAAAACCTGCGCATGCGCATCCCACAAAACCTCGCACGTGTTTTTACTCGACTAGCCTGCGGGATGCATCCTCTCGCACGTGTTTTTACTCGACTAGCCTGCGGGATGCATCCTCTCGCACGTGTTTTTACTCGACTACCCTGTGGGATGCATCCTCTCGCACGTGTTTTTGCTCGACTAGCCTTGCGCATCCCAAAAAACCTGCGCATGCGCATCCCACAAAACCTCGCACGTGTTTTTAGTCGACTAGCCTGCGGGATGCATCCTCTCCACGTGGTTTTACTCGACTAGCCTGCGGGATGCATCCTCTCGCACGTGTTCTTACTCGACTAGCCTGAGGGATGCATCCTCTCTCACGTGTTTTTGCTCGACTAGCCTGCGGGATGCATCCTCTCGCACGTGTTTTTGCTCGACTAGGCATGCGCATCCCAAAAAACCTGCGCATGCGCATCCCACAAAACCTGTGCATGCGCATCCCACAAAACCTCGCACGTGTTTTTACTCGACTAGCCTGCGGGATGCATCCTCTCGCACGTGTTTTTACTCGACTAGCCTGCGGGATGCATCCTCTCGCACGTGTTTTTACTCGACTAGCCTGCGGGATGCATCCTCTCGCACGTGTTTTTCCTCGACTAGCCATGCGCATCCAAAAAACCTGCGCATGCGCATCCCAAAAAACCTGCGCATGCGCATCCCACAAAACCTGCGCATGCGCATCCCACAAAACCTCGCACGTGTTTTTACTCGACTAGCCTGCGGGATGCATCCTCTCGTACGTGTTTTTGCTCGACTAGCCTGCGGGACTGCATCCTCTCGCACGTGTTTTTGCTCGACTAGCCTGCGGGATGCATCCTCTCGCACGTGTTTTTACTCGACTAGCCTGCATGATGCATCCTCTCGCACGTGTTTTTACTCGACTAGCCTGCGGGATGCATCCTCTCGCACGTGTTTTTACTCGACTACCCTGCGCAGCCCAAAATCCCTGCGCATGCGCATCCCACAATACCTGCGCATGCGCATCCCACAAATCCTCGCACGTGTTTTTACTCGACTAGCCTGCGGGATGCAGCCTCTCGCACGTGTTTTTACTCGACTAGCCTGCGGATGCATCCTCTCGCACGTGTTTTTACTCGACTACCCTGCGGGATGCATCCTCTCGCACGTGTTTTTGCTCTACTAGCCATGCGCATCCAAAAAACCTGCGCATGCGCATCCACAAAACCTGCGCATGCGCATCCCACAAAACCTCGCACGTGTTTTTACTCGACTAGCCTGCGGGATGCATCCTCTCGCACGTGTTTTTACTCGACTACCCTGCGGGATGCATCCTCTCGCACGTGTTTTTGCTCGACTAGCCATGCGCATCCCAAAAAACCTGCGCATGCGCATCCCACAAAACCTGCGCATGCGCATCCCACAAAACCCCGCACGTGTTTTTACTCGACTAGCCTGCGGGATGCATCCTCTCGCACGTGTTTTTACTCGACTAGCCTGCGGGATGCATCCTCTCGCACGTGTTTTTACACGACTACGCTGCGAGATGCATCCCCTCGCACGTGTTTTTGCTCGACTAGCCATGCGCATCACAAAAAACCTGCGCATGCGCATCCCACAAAACCTGCGCATGCGCATCCTACAAAACCTCGCACGTGTTTTTACTCGACTAGCCTGCGGGATGCATCCTCTCGCACGTGTTTTTACTCGACTAGCCTGCGGGATGCATCCTCTCGCACGTGTTTTTACTCGACTACACTGCGGGATGCATCCTCTCGCACGTGTTTTTGCTCGACTAGCCATGCGCATCCCAAAAAACCTGCGCATGCGCATCCCAAAAAACCTCGCACGTGTTTTTACTCGACTAGCCTGCGGGATGCATCCTCTCGCACGTGTTTTTACTCGACTAGCCTGCAGGATGCATCCTCTCGCACGTGTTTTTACTCGACTAGCCATGCGCATCCCAAAAAACCTGCGCATGCGCATCCACAAAACCTCGCACGTGTTTTTACTCGACTAGCCTGCGGGATGCATCCTCTCGCACGTGTTTTTACTCGACTAGGCCTGCGGGATGCATCCTCTCGCACGTGTTTTTACTCGACTAGCCTGCGGGATGCATCCTCTCGCACGTGTTTTTACTCGACTAGCCTGCGGGATGCATCCTCTCGCACGTGTTTTTGCTGGACTAGCCTGCGGGATGCATCCTCTCGCACGTGTTTTTGCTCGACTAGGCATGCGCATCCAAAAAACCTGCGCATGCGCATGCCAAAAAACTGCGCATGCGCATCCCACAAAACCAGCGCATGCGCATCCCACAAAACCTCGCACGTGTTTTTACTCGACTAGCCTGCGGGATGCATCCTCTCGCACGTGTTTTTACTCGACTAGCCTGCGGGATGCATCCTCTCGCACGTGTTTTTACTCGACTAGCCTGCGGGATGCATCCTCTCGCCCGTGTTTTTACTCGACTAGCCATGCGCATCCCAAAAAACCTGCGCATGCGCATCCACAAAACCTGCGCATGCGCATCCCACAAAACCTCGCACGTGTTTTTACTCGACTAGCCTGCGGGATGCATCCTCTCGCACGTGTTTTTACTCGACTAGCTGCGGGATGCATCCTCTCGCACGTGTTTTTACTCGACTACCCTGTGGGATGCATCCTCTCGCACGTGTTTTTGCTCGACTAGCCTTGCGCATCCCAAAAAACCTGCGCATGCGCATCCCACAAAACCTGCGCATGCGCATCCCACAAAACCTCGCACGTGTTTTTAGTCGACTAGCCTGCGGGATGCATCCTCTCCACGTGGTTTTACTCGACTAGCCTGCGGGATGCATCCTCTCGCACGTGTTCTTACTCGACTAGCCTGCGGGATGCATCCTCTCTCACGTGTTTTTGCTCGACTAGCCTGCGGGATGCATCCTCTCGCACGTGTTTTTGCTCGACTAGGCATGCGCATCCCAAAAAACCTGCGCATGCGCATCCCACAAAACCTGTGCATGCGCATCCCACAAAACTCGCACGTGTTTTTACTCGACTAGCCTGCGGGATGCATCCTCTCGCACGTGTTTTTACTCGACTAGCCTGCGGGATGCATCCTCTCGCACGTGTTTTTACTCGACTAGCCTGCGGATGCATCCTCTCGCACGTGTTTTTCCTCGACTAGCCATGCGCATCCCAAAAAACCTGCGCATGCGCATCCCACAAAACCTGCGCATGCGCATCCCACAAAACCTCGCACGTGTTTTTACTCGACTAGCCTGCGGGATGCATCCTCTCGCACGTGTTTTTACTCGACTAGCCTGCGGGATGCATCCTCTCGTACGTGTTTTTGCTCGACTAGCCTGCGGGACTGCATCCTCTCGCACGTGTTTTTGCTCGACTAGCCTGCGGGATGCATCCTCTCGCACGTGTTTTTACTCGACTAGCCTGCATGATGCATCCTCTCGCACGTGTTTTTACTCGACTAGCCTGCGGGATGCATCCTCTCGCACGTGTTTTTACTCGACTACCCTGCGCAGCCCAAAATCCCTGCGCATGCGCATCCCACAATACCTGCGCATGCGCATCCCACAAATCCTCGCACGTGTTTTTACTCGACTAGCCTGCGGGATGCAGCCTCTCGCACGTGTTTTTACTCGACTAGCCTGCGGGATGCATCCTCTCGCACGTGTTTTTACTCGACTACCCTGCGGGATGCATCCTCTCGCACGTGTTTTTGCTCTACTAGCCATGCGCATCCCAAAAAACCTGCGCATGCGCATCCCAAAAAACCTGCGCATGCGCATCCCACAAAACCTGCGCATGCGCATCCCACAAAACCTCGCACGTGTTTTTACTCGACTAGCCTGCGGGATGCATCCTCTCGCACGTGTTTTTACTCGACTACCCTGCGGGATGCATCCTCTCGCACGTGTTTTTGCTCGACTAGCCATGCGCATCCCAAAAAACCTGCGCTTGCGCATCCCACAAAACCTCGCACGTGTTTTTACTCGACTAGCCTGCGGGATGCATCCTCTCGCACGTGTTTTTACTCGACTAGCCTGCGGGATGCATCCTCTCGCACGTGTTTTTACTCGACTACCCTGCGGGATGCATCCTCTTGCACGTGTTTTTGCTCGACTAGCCATGCGCATCCCAAAAAACCTGCGCATGCGCATCCCACAAAACCTGCGCATGCGCATCCCACAAAACCTCGCACGTGTTTTTAGTCGACTAGCCTGCGGGATGCATCCTCTCGCACGTGGTTTTACTCGACTAGCCTGCGGGATGCATCCTCTCGCACGTGTTTTTACTCGACTAGCCTGCGGGATGCATCCTCTCTCACGTGTTTTTGCTCGACTAGCCTGCGGGATGCATCCTCTCGCACGTGTTTTTGCTCGACTAGGCATGCGCATCCCAAAAAACCTGCGCATGCGCATCCCACAAAACCTGTGCATGCGCATCCCACAAAACCTCGCACGTGTTTTTACTCGACTAGCCTGCGGGATGCATCCTCTCGCACGTGTTTTTACTCGACTAGCCTGCGGGATGCATCCTCTCGCACGTGTTTTTCCTCGACTAGCCATGCGCATCCCAAAAAACCTGCGCATGCGCATCCCAAAAAACCTGCGCATGCGCATCCCAAAAAACCTGCGCATGCGCATCCCACAAAACCTGCGCATGCGCATCCCACAAAACCTCGCACGTGTTTTTACTCGACTAGCCTGCGGGATGCATCCTCTCGCACGTGTTTTTACTCGACTAGCCTGCGGGATGCATCCTCTCGCACGTGTTTTTGCTCGACTAGCCTGCGGGATGCATCCTCTCGCACGTGTTTTTGATCGACTAGCCTGCGGGATGCATCCTCTCGCACGTGTTTTTACTCGACTAGCCTGCAGGATGCATCCTCTCGCACGTGTTTTTACTCGACTAGCCTGCGGGATGCATCCTCTCGCACGTGTTTTTACTCGACTACCCTGCGGGATGCATCCTCTCGCACGTGTTTTTGCTCGACTAGCCATGCGCATCCCAAAAAACCTGCGCGTGCGCATCCCACAAAACCTGCGCATGCGCATCCCACAAAACCTCGCACGTGTTTTTACTCGACTAGCCTGCGGGATGCATCCTCTCGCACGTGTTTTTACTCGACTAGCCTGCGGGATGCATCCTCTCGCACGTGTTTTTACTCGACTACCCTGCGGGATGCATCCTCTCGCACGTGTTTTTGCTCGACTAGCCATGCGCATCCCAAAAAACCTGCGCATGCGCATCCCACAAAACCTGCGCATGCGCATCCCACAAAACCTCGCACGTGTTTTTACTCGACTAGCCTGCGGGATGCATCCTCTCGCACGTGTTTTTACTCGACTAGCCTGCGGGATGCATCCTCTCGCACGTGTTTTTACTCGACTACCCTGCGGGATGCATCCTCTCGCACGTGTTTTTGCTCGACTAGCCATGCGCATCCCAGAAAACCTGCGCATGCGCATCCCACAAAACCTCGCACGTGTTTTTACTCGACTAGCCTGCGGGATGCATCCTCTCGCACGTGTTTTTGCTCGACTAGCCTGCGGGATGCATCCTCTCGCACGTGTTTTTGCTCGACTAGACTGCGGGATGCATCCTCTCGCACGTGTTTTTGCTCGACTAGCCTGCGGGATGCATCCTCTCGCACGTGTTTTTACTCGACTACCCTGCGGGATGCATCCTCTCGCACGTGTTTTTGCTCGACTAGCCATGCGCATCCCAAAAAACCTGCGCATGCGCATCCCACAAAACCTCGCACGTGTTTTTACTCGACTAGCCTGCGGGATGCATCCTCTCGCACGTGTTTTTACTCGACTAGCCTGCGGGATGCATCCTCTCGCACGTGTTTTTACTAGACTACCCTGCGGGATGCATCCTCTTGCACGTGTTTTTGCTCGACTAGCCATGCGCATCCCAAAAAACCTGCGCATGCGCATCCCACATAACCTCGCACGTGTTTTTACTCGACTAGCCTGCGGGATGCATCCTCTCGCACGTGTTTTTACTCGACTAGCCTGCAGGATGCATCCTCTCGCACGTGTTTTTACTCGACTAGCCTGCGGGATGCATCCTCTCGCACGTGTTTTTACTCGACTAGCCTGCGGGATGCATCCTCTCGCACGTGTTTTTGCTGGACTAGCCTGCGGGATGCATCCTCTCGCACGTGTTTTTGCTCGACTAGGCATGCGCATCCCAAAAAACCTGCGCATGCGCATCCCACGAAACCTCGCACGTGTTTTTACTCGACTAGCCTGCGGGATGCATCCTCTCGCACGTGTTTTTACTCGACTAGCCTGCGGGATGCATCCTCTCGCACGTGTTTTTACTCGACTAGCCTGCGGGATGCATCCCCTCGCACGTGTTTTTACTCGACTAGCCATGCGCATCCCAAAAAACCTGCGCATGCGCATCCCACAAAACCTGCGCATGCGCATCCCACAAAACCTCGCACGTGTTTTTACTCGACTAGCCTGCGGGATGCATCCTCTCGCACGTGTTTTTACTCGACTAGCCTGCGGGATGCATCCCCTCGCACGTGTTTTTACTCGACTAGCCATGCGCATCCCAAAAAACCTGCGCATGCGCATCCCACAAAACCTGCGCATGCGCATCCCACAAAACCTCGCACGTGTTTTTACTCGACTAGCCTGCGGGATGCATCCTCTCGCACGTGTTTTTACTCGACTAGCCTGCGGGATGCATCCTCTCGCACGTGTTTTTACTCGACTACCCTGCGGGATGCATCCTCTCGCACGTGTTTTTGCTCGACTAGCCTTGCGCATCCCAAAAAACCTGCGCATGCGCATCCCACAAAACCTGCGCATGCGCATCCCACAAAACCTCGCACGTGTTTTTAGTCGACTAGCCTGCGGGATGCATCCTCTCGCACGTGTTTTTACTCGACTAGCCTGCGGGATGCATCCTCTCGCACGTGTTTTTACTCGACTAGCCTGCGGGATGCATCCTCTCGCACGTGTTTTTGCTCGACTAGCCTGCGGGATGCATCCTCTCGCACGTGTTTTTGCTCGACTAGGCATGCGCATCCCAAAAAACCTGCGCATGCGCATCCCAAAAAACCTGCGCATGCGCATCCCACAAAACCTGTGCATGCGCATCCCACAAAACCTCGCACGTGTTTTTACTCGACTAGCCTGCGGGATGCATCCTCTCGCACGTGTTTTTACTCGACTAGCCTGCGGGATGCATCCTCTCGCACGTGTTTTTACTCGACTAGCCTGCGGGATGCATCCTCTCGCACGTGTTTTTCCTCGACTAGCCATGCGCATCCCAAAAAACCTGCGCATGCGCATCCCAAAAAACCTGCGCATGCGCATCCCACAAAACCTGCGCATGCGCATCCCACAAATCCTCGCACGTGTTTTTACTCGACTAGCCTGCGGGATGCATCCTCTCGCACGTGTTTTTACTCGACTAGCCTGCGGGATGCATCCTCTCGCACGTGTTTTTGCTCGACTAGCCTGCGGGATGCATCCTCTCGCACGTGTTTTTGCTCGACTAGCCTGCGGGATGCATCTTCTCGCACGTGTTTTTACTCGACTAGGCATGCGCATCCCAAAAAACCTGCGCATGCGCATCCCACAAAACCTCGCACGTGTTTTTACTCGACTAGCCTGCGGGATGCATCCTCTCGCACGTGTTTTTACTCGACTAGCCTGCGGGATGCATCCTCTCGCACGTGTTTTTGCTCGACTAGGCATGCGCATCCCAAAAAACCTGCGCATGCGCATCCCACAAAACCTCGCACGTGTTTTTACTCGACTAGCCTGCGGGATGCATCCTCTCGCACGTGTTTTTGCTGGACTAGCCTGCGGGATGCATCCTCTCGCACGTGTTTTTGCTCGACTAGGCATGCGCATCCCAAAAAACCTGCGCATGCGCATCCCACAAAACCTCGCACGTGTTTTTACTCGACTAGCCTGCGGGATGCATCCTCTCGCACGTGTTTTTACTCGACTAGCCTGCGGGATGCATCCTCTCGCACGTGTTTTTACTCGACTAGCCTGCGGGAAGCATCCTCTCGCACGTGTTTTTACTCGACTAGCCATGCGCATCCCAAAAAACCTGCGCATGCGCATCCCACAAAACCTGCGCATGCGCATCCCACAAAACCTCGCACGTGTTTTTACTCGACTAGCCTGCGGGATGCATCCTCTCGCACGTGTTTTTACTCGACTACCCTGCGGGATGCATCCTCTCGCACGTGTTTTTGCTCGACTAGCCGTGCGCATCCCAAAAAACCTGCGCATGCGCATCCCACAAAACCTGCGCATGCGCATCCCACAAAACCTCGCACGTGTTTTTAGTCGTCTAGCCTGCGGGATGCATCCTCTCGCACGTGTTTTTACTCGACTAGCCTGCGGGATGCATCCTCTCGCACGTGTTTTTGCTCGACTAGCCTGCGGGATGCATCCTCTCGCACGTGTTTTTGCTCGACTAGGCATGCGCATCCCAAAAAACCTGCGCATGCGCATCCCAAAAAACCTGCGCATGCGCATCCCACAAAACCTGTGCATGCGCATCCCACAAAACCTCGCACGTGTTTTTACTCGACTAGCCTGCGGGATGCATCCTCTCGCACGTGTTTTTACTCGACTAGCCTGCGGGATGCATCCTCTCGCACGTGTTTTTGCTCGACTAGCCATGCGCATCCCAAAAAACCTGCGCATGCGCATCCCACAAAACCTGCGCATGCGCATCCTACAAAACCTCGCACGTGTTTTTACTCGACTAGCCTGCGGGATGCATCCTCTCGCACGTGTTTTTACTCGACTAGCCTGCAGGATGCATCCTCTCGCACGTGTTTTTACTCGACTAGCCTGCGGGATGCATCCTCTAGCACGTGTTTTTACTCGAATAGCCTGCGGGATGCATCCTCTCGCACGTGTTTTTGCTCGACTAGCCATGCGCATCCCAAAAAACCTGCGCATACGCATCCCAAAAAACCTCGCACGTGTTTTTACTCGACTAGCCTGCGGGATGCATCCTCTCGCACGTGTTTTTACTCGACTAGCCTGCAGGATGCATCCTCTCGCACGTGTTTTTACTCGACTAGCCTGCGGGATGCATCCTCTCGCACGTGTTTTTACTCGACTACCCTGCGGGATGCATCCTCTCGCACGTGTTTTTGCTCGACTAGGCATGCGCATCCCAAAAAACCTGCGCATGCGCATCCCACAAAACCTGTGCATGCGCATCCCACAAAACCTCGCACGTGTTTTTACTCGACTAGCCTGCGGGATGCATCCTCTCGCACGTGTTTTTACTCGACTAGCCTGCGGGATGCATCCTCTCGCACGTGTTTTTACTCGACTAGCCTGCGGGATGCATTCTCTCGCACGTGTTTTTCCTCGACTAGCCATGCGCATCCCAAAAAACCTGTGCATGCGCATCCCAAAAAACCTGCGCATGCGCATCCCACAAAACCTGCGCATGCGCATCCCACAAAACCTCGCACGTGTTTTTACTCGACTAGCCTGCGGGATGCATCCCCTCGCACGTGTTTTTACTCGACTAGCCTGCGGGATGCATCCTCTCGCACGTGTTTTTGCTCGACTAGCCTGCGGGATGCATCCTCTCGCACGTGTTTTTGCTCGACTAGCCTGCGGGATGCATCCTCTCGCACGTGTTTTTACTCGACTAGCCTGCAGGATGCATCCTCTCGCACGTGTTTTTACTCGACTAGCCTGCGGGATGCATCCTCTCGCACGTGTTTTTACTCGACTACCCTGCGGGATGCATCCTCTCGCACGTGTTTTTGCTCGACTAGCCATGCGCATCCCAAAAAACCTGCGCATGCGCATCCCACAAAACCTGCGCATGCGCATCCCACAAAACCTCGCACGTGTTTTTACTCGACTAGCCTGCGGGATGCATCCTCTCGCACGTGTTTTTACTCGACTAGCCTGCGGGATGCATCCTCTCGCACGTGTTTTTGCTCGACTAGCCATGCGCATCCCAAAAAACCTGCGCATGCGCATCCCACAAAACCTGCGCATGCGCATCCTACAAAACCTCGCACGTGTTTTTACTCGACTAGCCTGCGGGATGCATCCTCTCGCACGTGTTTTTACTCGACTAGCCTGCAGGATGCATCCTCTCGCACGTGTTTTTACTCGACTAGCCTGCGGGATGCATCATCTCGCACGTGTTTTTACTCGAATAGCCTGCGGGATGCATCCTCTCGCACGTGTTTTTGCTCGACTAGCCATGCGCATCCCAAAAAACCTGCGCATGCGCATCCCAAAAAACCTCGCACGTGTTTTTACTCGACTAGCCTGCGGGATGCATCCTCTCGCACGTGTTTTTACTCGACTAGCCTGCAGGATGCATCCTCTCGCACGTGTTTTTACTCGACTAGCCTGCGGGATGCATCCTCTCGCACGTGTTTTTACTCGACTACCCTGCGAGATGCATCCCCTCGCACGTGTTTTTGCTCGACTAGCCATGCGCATCACAAAAAACCTGCGCATGCGCATCCCACAAAACCTGCGCATGCGCATCCTACAAAACCTCGCACGTGTTTTTACTCGACTAGCCTGCGGGATGCATCCTCTCGCACGTGTTTTTACTCGACTAGCCTGCGGGATGCATCCTCTCGCACGTGTTTTTACTCGACTACCCTGCGGGATGCATCCTCTCGCGCGTGTTTTTGCTCGACTAGCCATGCGCATAACAAAAAACCTGCGCATGCGCATCCCACAAAACCTCGCACGTGTTTTTACTCGACTAGCCTGCGGGATGCATCCTCTCGCACGTGTTTTTACTCGACTAGCCTGCGGGATGCATCCTCTCGCACGTGTTTTTACTCGACTACCCTGCGGGATGCATCCTCTCGCACGTGTTTTTGCTCGACTAGCCATGCGCATCCCTAAAAACCTGCGCATGCGCATCCCACAAAACCTGCGCATGCGCATCCTACAAAACCTCGCACGTGTTTTTACTCGACTAGCCTGCGGGATGCATCCTCTCGCACGTGTTTTTACTCGACTAGCCTGCAGGATGCATCCTCTCGCACGTGTTTTTACTCGACTAGCCTGCGGGATGCATCCTCTCGCACGTGTTTTTACTCGAATAGCCTGCGGGATGCATCCTCTCGCACGTGTTTTTGCTCGACTAGCCATGCGCATCCCAAAAAACCTGCGCATGCGCATCCCAAAAAACCTCGCACGTGTTTTTACTCGACTAGCCTGCGGGATGCATCCTCTCGCACGTGTTTTTACTCGACTAGCCTGCAGGATGCATCCTCTCGCACGTGTTTTTACTCGACTAGCCTGCGGGATGCATCCTCTCGCACGTGTTTTTGCTCGACTAGCCATGCGCATCCCAAAAAACCTGCGCATGCGCATCCCACAAAACCTCGCACGTGTTTTTACTCGACTAGCCTGCGGGATGCATCCTCTCGCACGTGTTTTTACTCGATTAGCCTGCGGGATGCATCCTCTCGCACGTGTTTTTACTCGACTAGCCTGCGGGATGCATCCTCTCGCACGTGTTTTTACTCGACTAGCCTGCGGGATGCATCCTCTCGCACGTGTTTTTGCTGGACTAGCCTGCGGGATGCATCCTCTCGCACGTGTTTTTGCTCGACTAGGCATGCGCATCCCAAAAAACCTGCGCATGCGCATGCCAAAAAACCTGCGCATGCGCATCCCACAAAACCAGCGCATGCGCATCCCACAAAACCTCGCACGTGTTTTTACTCGACTAGCCTGCGGGATGCATCCTCTCGCACGTGTTTTTACTCGACTAGCCTGCGGGATGCATCCTCTCGCACGTGTTTTTACTCGACTAGCCTGCGGGATGCATCCTCTCGCCCGTGTTTTTACTCGACTAGCCATGCGCATCCCAAAAAACCTGCGCATGCGCATCCCACAAAACCTGCGCATGCGCATCCCACAAAACCTCGCACGTGTTTTTACTCGACTAGCCTGCGGGATGCATCCTCTCGCACGTGTTTTTACTCGACTAGCCTGCGGGATGCATCCTCTCGCACGTGTTTTTACTCGACTACCCTGCGGGATGCATCCTCTCGCGCGTGTTTTTGCTCGACTAGCCATGCGCATCCCAAAAAACCTGCGCATGCGCATCCCACAAAACCTCGCACGTGTTTTTACTCGACTAGCCTGCGGGATGCATCCTCTCGCACGTGTTTTTACTCGACTAGCCTGCGGGATGCATCCTCTCGCACGTGTTTTTACTCGACTACCCTGCGGGATGCATCCTCTCGCACGTGTTTTTGCTCGACTAGCCATGCGCATCCCTAAAAACCTGCGCATGCGCATCCCACAAAACCTGCGCATGCGCATCCTACAAAACCTCGCACGTGTTTTTACTCGACTAGCCTGCGGGATGCATCCTCTCGCACGTGTTTTTACTCGACTAGCCTGCAGGATGCATCCTCTCGCACGTGTTTTTACTCGACTAGCCTGCGGGATGCATCCTCTCTCACGTGTTTTTGCTCGACTAGCCTGCGGGATGCATCCTCTCGCACGTGTTTTTGCTCGACTAGGCATGCGCATCCCAAAAAACCTGCGCATGCGCATCCCACAAAACCTGTGCATGCGCATCCCACAAAACCTCGCACGTGTTTTTACTCGACTAGCCTGCGGGATGCATCCTCTCGCACGTGTTTTTACTCGACTAGCCTGCGGGATGCATCCTCTCGCACGTGTTTTTACTCGACTACCCTGTGGGATGCATCCTCTCGCACGTGTTTTTGCTCGACTAGCCTTGCGCATCCCAAAAAACCTGCGCATGCGCATCCCACAAAACCTCGCACGTGTTTTTAGTCGACTAGCCTGCGGGATGCATCCTCTCCACGTGGTTTTACTCGACTAGCCTGCGGGATGCATCCTCTCGCACGTGTTCTTACTCGACTAGCCTGCGGGATGCATCCTCTCTCACGTGTTTTTGCTCGACTAGCCTGCGGGATGCATCCTCTCGCACGTGTTTTTGCTCGACTAGGCATGCGCATCCCAAAAAACCTGCGCATGCGCATCCCACAAAACCTGTGCATGCGCATCCCACAAAACCTCGCACGTGTTTTTACTCGACTAGCCTGCGGGATGCATCCTCTCGCACGTGTTTTTAGTCGACTAGCCTGCGGGATGCATCCTCTCCACGTGGTTTTACTCGACTAGCCTGCGGGATGCATCCTCTCGCACGTGTTCTTACTCGACTAGCCTGCGGGATGCATCCTCTCTCACGTGTTTTTGCTCGACTAGCCTGCGGGATGCATCCTCTCGCACGTGTTTTTACTCGACTAGCCTGCGGGATGCATCCTCTCGCACGTGTTTTTACTCGACTACCCTGCGCAGCCCAAAATCCCTGCGCATGCGCATCCCACAATACCTGCGCATGCGCATCCCACAAATCCTCGCACGTGTTTTTACTCGACTAGCCTGCGGGATGCATCCTCTCGCACGTGTTTTTACTCGACTAGCCTGCGGGATGCATCCTCTCGCACGTGTTTTTACTCGACTACCCTGCGGGATGCATCCTCTCGCACGTGTTTTTGCTCTACTAGCCATGCGCATCCCAAAAAACCTGCGCATGCGCATCCCACAAAACCTGCGCATGCGCATCCCACAAAACCTCGCACGTGTTTTTACTCGACTAGCCTGCGGGATGCATCCTCTCGCACGTGTTTTTACTCGACTACCCTGCGGGATGCATCCTCTCGCACGTGTTTTTGCTCGACTAGCCATGCGCATCCCAAAAAACCTGCGCATGCGCATCCCACAAAACCTCGCACGTGTTTTTACTCGACTAGCCTGCGGGATGCATCCTCTCGCACGTGTTTTTACTCGACTAGCCTGCGGGATGCATCCTCTCGCACGTGTTTTTACTCGACTACCCTGCGGGATGCATCCTCTTGCACGTGTTTTTGCTCGACTAGCCATGCGCATCCCAAAAAACCTGCGCATGCGCATCCCACAAAACCTGCGCATGCGCATCCCACAAAACCTCGCACGTGTTTTTAGTCGACTAGCCTGCGGGATGCATCCTCTCGCACGTGGTTTTACTCGACTAGCCTGCGGGATGCATCCTCTCGCACGTGTTTTTACTCGACTAGCCTGCGGGATGCATCCTCTCTCACGTGTTTTTGCTCGACTAGCCTGCGGGATGCATCCTCTCGCACGTGTTTTTGCTCGACTAGGCATGCGCATCCCAAAAAACCTGCGCATGCGCATCCCACAAAACCTGTGCATGCGCATCCCACAAAACCTCGCACGTGTTTTTACTCGACTAGCCTGCGGGATGCATCCTCTCGCACGTGTTTTTACTCGACTAGCCTGCGGGATGCATCCTCTCGCACGTGTTTTTACTCGACTAGCCTGCGGGATGCATCCTCTCGCACGTGTTTTTCCTCGACTAGCCATGCGCATCCCAAAAAACCTGCGCATGCGCATCCCAAAAAACCTGCGCATGCGCATCCCAAAAAACCTGCGCATGCGCATCCCACAAAACCTGCGCATGCGCATCCCACAAAACCTCGCACGTGTTTTTACTCGACTAGCCTGCGGGATGCATCCTCTCGCACGTGTTTTTACTCGACTAGCCTGCGGGATGCATCCTCTCGCACGTGTTTTTGCTCGACTAGCCTGCGGGATGCATCCTCTCGCACGTGTTTTTGCTCGACTAGCCTGCGGGATGCATCCTCTCGCACGTGTTTTTACTCGACTAGCCTGCAGGATGCATCCTCTCGCACGTGTTTTTACTCGACTAGCCTGCGGGATGCATCCTCTCGCACGTGTTTTTACTCGACTACCCTGCGGGATGCATCCTCTCGCACGTGTTTTTGCTCGACTAGCCATGCGCATCCCAAAAAACCTGCGCGTGCGCATCCCACAAAACCTGCGCATGCGCATCCCACAAAACCTCGCACGTGTTTTTACTCGACTAGCCTGCGGGATGCATCCTCTCGCACGTGTTTTTACTCGACTAGCCTGCGGGATGCATCCTCTCGCACGTGTTTTTACTCGACTACCCTGCGGGATGCATCCTCTCGCACGTGTTTTTGCTCGACTAGCCATGCGCATCCCAAAAAACCTGCGCATGCGCATCCCACAAAACCTGCGCATGCGCATCCCACAAAACCTCGCACGTGTTTTTACTCGACTAGCCTGCGGGATGCTTCCTCTCGCACGTGCTTTACTCGACTAGCCTGCGGGATGCATCCTCTCGCACGTGTTTTTACTCGACTACCCTGCGGGATGCATCCTCTCGCACGTGTTTTTGCTCGACTAGCCATGCGCATCCCAGAAAACCTGCGCATGCGCATCCCACAAAACCTCGCACGTGTTTTTACTCGACTAGCCTGCGGGATGCATCCTCTCGCACGTGTTTTTGCTCGACTAGCCTGCGGGATGCATCCTCTCGCACGTGTTTTTGCTCGACTAGACTGCGGGATGCATCCTCTCGCACGTGTTTGTGCTCGACTAGCCTGCGGGATGCATCCTCTCGCACGTGTTTTTACTCGACTAGCCTGCGGGATGCATCCTCTCGCACGTGTTTCTGCTCGACTAGCCTGCGGGATGCATCCTCTCGCACGTGTTTTTGCTCGACTAGCCTGCGGGATGCATCCTCTCGCACGTGTTTTTACTCGACTAGCCTGCGGGATGCATCCTCTCGCACGTGTTTTTACTCGACTAGCCTGCGGGATGCATCCTCTCGCACGTGTTTTTACTCGACTACCCTGCGGGATGCATCCTCTCGCACGTGTTTTTGCTCGACTAGCCATGCGCATCCCAAAAAACCTGCGCATGCGCATCCCACAAAACCTCGCACGTGTTTTTACTCGACTAGCCTGCGGGATGCATCCTCTCGCACGTGTTTTTACTCGACTAGCCTGCGGGATGCATCCTCTCGCACGTGTTTTTACTAGACTACCCTGCGGGATGCATCCTCTTGCACGTGTTTTTGCTCGACTAGCCATGCGCATCCCAAAAAACCTGCGCATGCGCATCCCACATAACCTCGCACGTGTTTTTACTCGACTAGCCTGCGGGATGCATCCTCTCGCACGTGTTTTTACTCGACTAGCCTGCAGGATGCATCCTCTCGCACGTGTTTTTACTCGACTAGCCTGCGGGATGCATCCTCTCGCACGTGTTTTTACTCGACTAGCCTGCGGGATGCATCCTCTCGCACGTGTTTTTGCTGGACTAGCCTGCGGGATGCATCCTCTCGCACGTGTTTTTGCTCGACTAGGCATGCGCATCCCAAAAAACCTGCGCATGCGCATCCCACGAAACCTCGCACGTGTTTTTACTCGACTAGCCTGCGGGATGCATCCTCTCGCACGTGTTTTTACTCGACTAGCCTGCGGGATGCATCCTCTCGCACGTGTTTTTACTCGACTAGCCTGCGGGATGCATCCCCTCGCACGTGTTTTTACTCGACTAGCCATGCGCATCCCAAAAAACCTGCGCATGCGCATCCCACAAAACCTGCGCATGCGCATCCCACAAAACCTCGCACGTGTTTTTACTCGACTAGCCTGCGGGATGCATCCTCTCGCACGTGTTTTTACTCGACTAGCCTGCGGGATGCATCCTCTCGCACGTGTTTTTGCTCGACTAGCCTGCGGGATGCATCCTCTCGCACGTGTTTTTACTCGACTAGCCTGCGGGATGCATCCTCTCGCACGTGTTTTTGCTGGACTAGCCTGCGGGATGCATCCTCTCGCACGTGTTTTAGCTCGACTAGGCATGCGGGATGCATCCTCTCGCACGTGTTTTTGCTCGACTAGCCTGCGGGATGCATCCTCTCGCACGTGTTTTTACTCGACTAGCCTGCAGGATGCATCCTCTCGCACGTGTTTTTACTCGACTAGCCTGCGGGATGCATCCTCTCGCACGTGTTTTTACTCGACTACCCTGCGGGATGCATCCTCTCGCACGTGTTTTTGCTCGACTAGGCATGCGCATCCCAAAAAACCTGCGCATGCGCATCCCAAAAAACCTGCGCATGCGCATCCCACAAAACCTGTGCATGCGCATCCCACAAAACCTCGCACGTGTTTTTACTCGACTAGCCTGCGGGATGCATCCTCTCGCACGTGTTTTTACTCGACTAGCCTGCGGGATGCATCCTCTCGCACGTGTTTTTACTCGACTAGCCTGCGGGATGCATCCTCTCGCACGTGTTTTTACTCGACTAGCCTGCGGGATGCATCCTCTCGCACGTGTTTTTACTCGACTAGCCTGCAGGATGCATCCTCTCGCACGTGTTTTTACTCGACTAGCCTGCGGGATGCATCCTCTCGCACGTGTTTTTACTCGACTAGCCTGCGGGATGCATCCTCTCGCACGTGTTTTTGCTGGACTAGCCTGCGGGATGCATCCTCTCGCACGTGTTTTAGCTCGACTAGGCATGCGGGATGCATCCTCTCGCACGTGTTTTTGCTCGACTAGCCTGCGGGATGCATCCTCTCGCACGTGTTTTTACTCGACTAGCCTGCAGGATGCATCCTCTCGCACGTGTTTTTACTCGACTAGCCTGCGGGATGCATCCTCTCGCACGTGTTTTTACTCGAATACCCTGCGGGATGCATCCTCTCGCACGTGTTTTTGCTCGACTAGCCATGCGCATCCCAAAAAACCTGCGCATGCGCATCCCACAAAACCTGCGCATGCGCATCCCACAAAACCTCGCACGTGTTTTTACTCGACTAGCCTGCGGGATGCATCCTCTCGCACGTGTTTTTGCTCGACTAGCCATGCGCATCCCAAAAAACCTGCGCATGCGCATCCCACAAAACCTGCGCATGCGCATCCTACAAAACCTCGCACGTGTTTTTACTCGACTAGCCTGCGGGATGCATCCTCTCGCACGTGTTTTTACTCGACTAGCCTGCAGGATGCATCCTCTCGCACGTGTTTTTACTCGACTAGCCTGCGGGATGCATCATCTCGCACGTGTTTTTACTCGAATAGCCTGCGGGATGCATCCTCTCGCACGTGTTTTTGCTCGACTAGCCATGCGCATCCCAAAAAACCTGCGCATGCGCATCCCAAAAAACCTCGCACGTGTTTTTACTCGACTAGCCTGCGGGATGCATCCTCTCGCACGTGTTTTTACTCGACTAGCCTGCAGGATGCATCCTCTCGCACGTGTTTTTACTCGACTAGCCTGCGGGATGCATCCTCGCACGTGTTTTTGCTCGACTAGCCATGCGCATCCCAAAAAACCTGCGCATGCGCATCCCAAAAAACCTGCGCATGCGCATCCCACAAAACCTCGCACGTGTTTTTACTCGACTAGCCTGCGGGATGCATCCTCCCGCACGTGTTTTTACTCGACTAGCCTGCGGGATGCATCCTCTCGCACGTGTTTTTACTCGACTAGCCTGCGGGATGCATCCTCTCGCACGTGTTTTTACTCGACTAGCCTGCAGGATGCATCCTCTCGCACGTGTTTTTACTCGACTAGCCTGCGGGATGCATCCTCTCGCACGTGTTTTTACTCGACTAGCCTGCGGGATGCATCCTCTCGCACGTGTTTTTGCTGGACTAGCCTGCGGGATGCATCCTCTCGCACGTGTTTTAGCTCGACTAGGCATGCGGGATGCATCCTCTCGCACGTGTTTTTGCTCGACTAGCCTGCGGGATGCATCCTCTCGCACGTGTTTTTACTCGACTAGCCTGCAGGATGCATCCTCTCGCACGTGTTTTTACTCGACTAGCCTGCGGGATGCATCCTCTCGCACGTGTTTTTACTCGAATACCCTGCGGGATGCATCCTCTCGCACGTGTTTTTGCTCGACTAGCCATGCGCATCCCAAAAAACCTGCGCATGCGCATCCCAAAAAACCTGCGCATGCGCATCCCACAAAACCTCGCACGTGTTTTTACTCGACTAGCCTGCGGGATGCATCCTCTCGCACGTGTTTTTACTCGACTAGCCTGCGGGATGCAACCTCTCGCACGTGTTTTTACTCGACTAGCCTGCGGGATGCATCCTCTCGCACGTGTTTTTACTCGACTAGCCTGCAGGATGCATCCTCTCGCACGTGTTTTTACTCGACTAGCCTGCGGGATGCATCCTCTCGCACGTGTTTTTGCTGGACTAGCCTGCGGGATGCATCCTCCCGCACGTGTTTTAGCTCGACTAGGCATGCGCATCCCAAAAAACCTGCGCATGCGCATCCCAAAAAACCTGCGCATGCGCATCCCACAAAACCTGCGCATGCGCATCCCACAAAACCTCGCACGTGTTTTTACTCGACTAGCCTGCGGGATGCATCCTCTCGCACGTGTTTTTACTCGACTAGCCTGCGGGATGCATCCTCTCGCACGTGTTTTTACTCGACTAGCCTGCAGGATGCATCCTCTCGCACGTGTTTTTACTCGACTAGCCTGCGGGATGCATCCTCTCGCACGTGTTTTTGCTGGACTAGCCTGCGGGATGCATCCTCTCGCACGTGTTTTTGCTCGACTAGCCATGCGCATCCCAAAAAACCTGCGCATGCGCATCCCAAAAAACCTGCGCATGCGCATCCCACAAAACCTCGCACGTGTTTTTACTAGACTAGCCTGCGGGATGCATCCTCTCGCACGTGTTTTTACTCGACTAGCCTGCGGGATGCAACCTCTCGCACGTGTTTTTACTCGACTAGCCTGCGGGATGCATCCTCTCGCACGTGTTTTTACTCGACTAGCCTGCAGGATGCATCCTCTCGCACGTGTTTTTACTCGACTAGCCTGCGGGATGCATCCTCTCGCACGTGTTTTTGCTGGACTAGCCTGCGGGATGCATCCTCCCGCACGTGTTTTAGCTCGACTAGGCATGCGCATCCCAAAAAACCTGCGCATGCGCATCCCAAAAAACCTGCGCATGCGCATCCCACAAAACCTGCGCATGCGCATCCCACAAAACCTCGCACGTGTTTTTACTCGACTAGCCTGCGGGATGCATCCTCTCGCACGTGTTTTTACTCGACTAGCCTGCGGGATGCATCCTCTCGCACGTGTTTTTACTCGACTACCCTGCGGGATGCATCCTCTCGCACGTGTTTTTGCTCGACTAGCCATGCGCATCCCTAAAAACCTGCGCATGCGCATCCCACAAAACCTGCGCATGCGCATCCTACAAAACCTCGCACGTGTTTTTACTCGACTAGCCTGCGGGATGCATCCTCTCGCACGTGTTTTTACTCGACTAGCCTGCAGGATGCATCCTCTCGCACGTGTTTTTACTCGACTAGCCTGCGGGATGCATCCTCTCGCACGTGTTTTTACTCGAATAGCCTGCGGGATGCATCCTCTCGCACGTGTTTTTGCTCGACTAGCCATGCGCATCCCAAAAAACCTGCGCATGCGCATCCCACAAAACCTCGCACGTGTTTTTACTCGACTAGCCTGCGGGATGCATCCTCTCGCACGTGTTTTTACTCGACTAGCCTGCGGGATGCATCCTCTCGCACGTGTTTTTGCTGGACTAGCCTGCGGGATGCATCCTCCCGCACGTGTTTTAGCTCGACTAGGCATGCGCATCCCAAAAAACCTGCGCATGCGCATCCCAAAAAACCTGCGCATGCGCATCCCACAAAACCTGCGCATGCGCATCCCACAAAACCTCGCACGTGTTTTTACTCGACTAGCCTGCGGGATGCATCCTCTCGCACGTGTTTTTACTCGACTAGCCTGCGGGATGCATCCTCTCGCACGTGTTTTTGCTCGACTAGCCTGCGGGATGCATCCTCTCGCACGTGTTTTTGCTCGACTAGCCTGCGGGATGCATCCTCTCGCACGTGTTTTTACTCGACTAGCCTGCAGGATGCATCCTCTCGCACGTGTTTTTACTCGACTAGCCTGCGGGATGCATCCTCTCGCACGTGTTTTTACTCGACTACCCTGCGGGATGCATCCTCTCGCACGTGTTTTTGCTCGACTAGCCATGCGCATCCCAAAAAACCTGCGCATGCGCATCCCAAAAAACCTGCGCATGCGCATCCCACAAAACCTCGCACGTGTTTTTACTCGACTAGCCTGCGGGATGCATCCTCTCGCACGTGTTTTTACTCGACTAGCCTGCGGGATGCAACCTCTCGCACGTGTTTTTACTCGACTAGCCTGCGGGATGCATCCTCTCGCACGTGTTTTTACTCGACTAGCCTGCAGGATGCATCCTCTCGCACGTGTTTTTACTCGACTAGCCTGCGGGATGCATCCTCTCGCACGTGTTTTTGCTGGACTAGCCTGCGGGATGCATCCTCCCGCACGTGTTTTAGCTCGACTAGGCATGCGCATCCCAAAAAACCTGCGCATGCGCATCCCAAAAAACCTGCGCATGCGCATCCCACAAAACCTGCGCATGCGCATCCCACAAAACCTCGCACGTGTTTTTACTCGACTAGCCTGCGGGATGCATCCTCTCGCACGTGTTTTTACTCGACTAGCCTGCGGGATGCATCCTCTCGCACGTGTTTTTACTCGACTAGCCTGCAGGATGCATCCTCTCGCACGTGTTTTTACTCGACTAGCCTGCGGGATGCATCCTCTCGCACGTGTTTTTGCTGGACTAGCCTGCGGGATGCATCCTCTCGCACGTGTTTTTGCTCGACTAGCCATGCGCATCCCAAAAAACCTGCGCATGCGCATCCCAAAAAACCTGCGCATGCGCATCCCACAAAACCTCGCACGTGTTTTTACTAGACTAGCCTGCGGGATGCATCCTCTCGCACGTGTTTTTACTCGACTAGCCTGCGGGATGCAACCTCTCGCACGTGTTTTTACTCGACTAGCCTGCGGGATGCATCCTCTCGCACGTGTTTTTACTCGACTAGCCTGCAGGATGCATCCTCTCGCACGTGTTTTTACTCGACTAGCCTGCGGGATGCATCCTCTCGCACGTGTTTTTGCTGGACTAGCCTGCGGGATGCATCCTCCCGCACGTGTTTTAGCTCGACTAGGCATGCGCATCCCAAAAAACCTGCGCATGCGCATCCCAAAAAACCTGCGCATGCGCATCCCACAAAACCTGCGCATGCGCATCCCACAAAACCTCGCACGTGTTTTTACTCGACTAGCCTGCGGGATGCATCCTCTCGCACGTGTTTTTACTCGACTAGCCTGCGGGATGCATCCTCTCGCACGTGTTTTTACTCGACTACCCTGCGGGATGCATCCTCTCGCACGTGTTTTTGCTCGACTAGCCATGCGCATCCCTAAAAACCTGCGCATGCGCATCCCACAAAACCTGCGCATGCGCATCCTACAAAACCTCGCACGTGTTTTTACTCGACTAGCCTGCGGGATGCATCCTCTCGCACGTGTTTTTACTCGACTAGCCTGCAGGATGCATCCTCTCGCACGTGTTTTTACTCGACTAGCCTGCGGGATGCATCCTCTCGCACGTGTTTTTACTCGAATAGCCTGCGGGATGCATCCTCTCGCACGTGTTTTTGCTCGACTAGCCATGCGCATCCCAAAAAACCTGCGCATGCGCATCCCACAAAACCTCGCACGTGTTTTTACTCGACTAGCCTGCGGGATGCATCCTCTCGCACGTGTTTTTACTCGACTAGCCTGCGGGATGCATCCTCTCGCACGTGTTTTTACTCGACTAGCCTGCAGGATGCATCCTCTCGCACGTGTTTTTACTCGACTAGCCTGCGGGATGCATCCTCTCGCACGTGTTTTTACTCGACTAGCCTGCAGGATGCATCCTCTCGCACGTGTTTTTACTCGACTAGCCTGCGGGATGCATCCTCTCGCACGTGTTTTTGCTCGACTAGCCATGCGCATCCCAAAAAACCTGCGCATGCGCATCCCACAAAACCTGCGCATGCGCATCCCACAAAACCCCGCACGTGTTTTTACTCGACTAGCCTGCGGGATGCATCCTCTCGCACGTGTTTTTACTCGACTAGCCTGCGGGATGCATCCTCTCGCACGTGTTTTTACTCGACTAGCCTGCAGGATGCATCCTCTCGCACGTGTTTTTACTCGACTAGCCTGCGGGATGCATCCTCTCGCACGTGTTTTTGCTGGACTAGCCTGCGGGATGCATCCTCTCGCACGTGTTTTAGCTCGACTAGGCATGCGCATCCCAAAAAACCTGCGCATGCGCATCCCAAAAAACCTGCGCATGCGCATCCCACAAAACCTGCGCATGCGCATCCCACAAAACCTCGCACGTGTTTTTACTCGACTAGCCTGCGGGATGCATCCTCTCGCACGTGTTTTTACTCGACTAGCCTGCGGGATGCATCCTCTCGCACGTGTTTTTACTCGACTAGCCTGCAGGATGCATCCTCTCGCACGTGTTTTTACTCGACTAGCCTGCGGGATGCATCCTCTCGCACGTGTTTTTGCTGGACTAGCCTGCGGGATGCATCCTCCCGCACGTGTTTTAGCTCGACTAGGCATGCGCATCCCAAAAAACCTGCGCATGCGCATCCCAAAAAACCTGCGCATGCGCATCCCACAAAACCTGCGCATGCGCATCCCACAAAACCTCGCACGTGTTTTTACTCGACTAGCCTGCGGGATGCATCCTCTCGCACGTGTTTTTACTCGACTAGCCTGCGGGATGCATCCTCTCGCACGTGTTTTTGCTCGACTAGCCTGCGGGATGCATCCTCTCGCACGTGTTTTTGCTCGACTAGCCTGCGGGATGCATCCTCTCGCACGTGTTTTTACTCGACTAGCCTGCAGGATGCATCCTCTCGCACGTGTTTTTACTCGACTAGCCTGCGGGATGCATCCTCTCGCACGTGTTTTTACTCGACTACCCTGCGGGATGCATCCTCTCGCACGTGTTTTTGCTCGACTAGCCATGCGCATCCCAAAAAACCTGCGCATGCGCATCCCACAAAACCTGCGCATGCGCATCCCACAAAACCTCGCACGTGTTTTTACTCGACTAGCCTGCGGGATGCATCCTCTCGCACGTGTTTTTACTCGACTAGCCTGCGGGATGCATCCTCTCGCACGTGTTTTTACTCGACTACCCTGCGGGATGCATCCTCTCGCACGTGTTTTTGCTCGACTAGCCATGCGCATCCCTAAAAACCTGCGCATGCGCATCCCACAAAACCTGCGCATGCGCATCCTACAAAACCTCGCACGTGTTTTTACTCGACTAGCCTGCGGGATGCATCCTCTCGCACGTGTTTTTACTCGACTAGCCTGCAGGATGCATCCTCTCGCACGTGTTTTTACTCGACTAGCCTGCGGGATGCATCCTCTCGCACGTGTTTTTACTCGAATAGCCTGCGGGATGCATCCTCTCGCACGTGTTTTTGCTCGACTAGCCATGCGCATCCCAAAAAACCTGCGCATGCGCATCCCACAAAACCTCGCACGTGTTTTTACTCGACTAGCCTGCGGGATGCATCCTCCCGCACGTGTTTTTACTCGACTAGCCTGCGGGATGCATCCTCTCGCACGTGTTTTTACTCGACTAGCCTGCGGGATGCATCCTCTCGCACGTGTTTTTACTCGACTAGCCTGCAGGATGCATCCTCTCGCACGTGTTTTTACTCGACTAGCCTGCGGGATGCATCCTCTCGCACGTGTTTTTACTCGACTAGCCTGCGGGATGCATCCTCTCGCACGTGTTTTTGCTGGACTAGCCTGCGGGATGCATCCTCTCGCACGTGTTTTAGCTCGACTAGGCATGCGGGATGCATCCTCTCGCACGTGTTTTTGCTCGACTAGCCTGCGGGATGCATCCTCTCGCACGTGTTTTTACTCGACTAGCCTGCAGGATGCATCCTCTCGCACGTGTTTTTACTCGACTAGCCTGCGGGATGCATCCTCTCGCACGTGTTTTTACTCGAATACCCTGCGGGATGCATCCTCTCGCACGTGTTTTTGCTCGACTAGCCATGCGCATCCCAAAAAACCTGCGCATGCGCATCCCAAAAAACCTGCGCATGCGCATCCCACAAAACCTCGCACGTGTTTTTACTCGACTAGCCTGCGGGATGCATCCTCTCGCACGTGTTTTTACTCGACTAGCCTGCGGGATGCAACCTCTCGCACGTGTTTTTACTCGACTAGCCTGCGGGATGCATCCTCTCGCACGTGTTTTTACTCGACTAGCCTGCAGGATGCATCCTCTCGCACGTGTTTTTACTCGACTAGCCTGCGGGATGCATCCTCTCGCACGTGTTTTTGCTGGACTAGCCTGCGGGATGCATCCTCCCGCACGTGTTTTAGCTCGACTAGGCATGCGCATCCCAAAAAACCTGCGCATGCGCATCCCAAAAAAACCTGCGCATGCGCATCCCACAAAACCTGCGCATGCGCATCCCACAAAACCTCGCACGTGTTTTTACTCGACTAGCCTGCGGGATGCATCCTCTCGCACGTGTTTTTACTCGACTAGCCTGCGGGATGCATCCTCTCGCACGTGTTTTTACTCGACTAGCCTGCAGGATGCATCCTCTCGCACGTGTTTTTACTCGACTAGCCTGCGGGATGCATCCTCTCGCACGTGTTTTTGCTGGACTAGCCTGCGGGATGCATCCTCTCGCACGTGTTTTTGCTCGACTAGCCATGCGCATCCCAAAAAACCTGCGCATGCGCATCCCAAAAAACCTGCGCATGCGCATCCCACAAAACCTCGCACGTGTTTTTACTAGACTAGCCTGCGGGATGCATCCTCTCGCACGTGTTTTTACTCGACTAGCCTGCGGGATGCAACCTCTCGCACGTGTTTTTACTCGACTAGCCTGCGGGATGCATCCTCTCGCACGTGTTTTTACTCGACTAGCCTGCAGGATGCATCCTCTCGCACGTGTTTTTACTCGACTAGCCTGCGGGATGCATCCTCTCGCACGTGTTTTTGCTGGACTAGCCTGCGGGATGCATCCTCCCGCACGTGTTTTAGCTCGACTAGGCATGCGCATCCCAAAAAACCTGCGCATGCGCATCCCAAAAAACCTGCGCATGCGCATCCCACAAAACCTGCGCATGCGCATCCCACAAAACCTCGCACGTGTTTTTTACTCGACTAGCCTGCGGGATGCATCCTCTCGCACGTGTTTTTACTCGACTAGCCTGCGGGATGCATCCTCTCGCACGTGTTTTTACTCGACTACCCTGCGGGATGCATCCTCTCGCACGTGTTTTTGCTCGACTAGCCATGCGCATCCCTAAAAACCTGCGCATGCGCATCCCACAAAACCTGCGCATGCGCATCCTACAAAACCTCGCACGTGTTTTTACTCGACTAGCCTGCGGGATGCATCCTCTCGCACGTGTTTTTACTCGACTAGCCTGCAGGATGCATCCTCTCGCACGTGTTTTTACTCGACTAGCCTGCGGGATGCATCCTCTCGCACGTGTTTTTACTCGAATAGCCTGCGGGATGCATCCTCTCGCACGTGTTTTTGCTCGACTAGCCATGCGCATCCCAAAAAACCTGCGCATGCGCATCCACAAAACCTCGCACGTGTTTTTACTCGACTAGCCTGCGGGATGCATCCTCTCGCACGTGTTTTTACTCGACTAGCCTGCGGGATGCATCCTCTCGCACGTGTTTTTACTCGACTAGCCTGCAGGATGCATCCTCTCGCACGTGTTTTTACTCGACTAGCCTGCGGGATGCATCCTCTCGCACGTGTTTTTACTCGACTAGCCTGCAGGATGCATCCTCTCGCACGTGTTTTTACTCGACTAGCCTGCGGGATGCATCCTCTCGCACGTGTTTTTGCTCGACTAGCCATGCGCATCCCAAAAAAACCTGCGCATGCGCATCCCACAAAACCTGCGCATGCGCATCCCACAAAACCCGCACGTGTTTTTACTCGACTAGCCTGCGGGATGCATCGTCTCGCACGTGTTTTTACTCGACTAGCCTGCGGGATGCATCCTCTCGCACGTGTTTTTACTCGACTAGCCTGCAGGATGCATCCTCTCGCACGTGTTTTTACTCGACTAGCCTGCGGGATGCATCCTCTCGCACGTGTTTTTGCTGGACTAGCCTGCGGGATGCATCCTCTCGCACGTGTTTTAGCTCGACTAGGCATGCGCATCCAAAAAACTGCGCATGCGCATCCCAAAAAACCTGCGCATGCGCATCCCACAAAACCTGCGCATGCGCATCCCACAAAACCTCGCACGTGTTTTTACTCGACTAGCCTGCGGGATGCATCCTCTCGCACGTGTTTTTACTCGACTAGCCTGCGGGATGCATCCTCTCGCACGTGTTTTTACTCGACTAGCCTGCAGGATGCATCCTCTCGCACGTGTTTTTACTCGACTAGCCTGCGGGATGCATCCTCTCGCACGTGTTTTTGCTGGACTAGCCTGCGGGATGCATCCTCCCGCACGTGTTTTAGCTCGACTAGGCATGCGCATCCCAAAAAACCTGCGCATGCGCATCCCAAAAAACCTGCGCATGCGCATCCCACAAAACCTGCGCATGCGCATCCCACAAAACCTCGCACGTGTTTTTACTCGACTAGCCTGCGGGATGCATCCTCTCGCACGTGTTTTTACTCGACTAGCCTGCGGGATGCATCCTCTCGCACGTGTTTTTGCTCGACTAGCCTGCGGGATGCATCCTCTCGCACGTGTTTTTGCTCGACTAGCCTGCGGGATGCATCCTCTCGCACGTGTTTTTACTCGACTAGCCTGCAGGATGCATCCTCTCGCACGTGTTTTTACTCGACTAGCCTGCGGGATGCATCCTCTCGCACGTGTTTTTACTCGACTACCCTGCGGGATGCATCCTCTCGCACGTGTTTTTGCTCGACTAGCCATGCGCATCCAAAAAACCTGCGCATGCGCATCCCACAAAACCTGCGCATGCGCATCCCACAAAACCTCGCACGTGTTTTTACTCGACTAGCCTGCGGGATGCATCCTCTCGCACGTGTTTTTACTCGACTAGCCTGCGGGATGCATCCTCTCGCACGTGTTTTTACTCGACTACCCTGCGGATGCATCCTCTCGCACGTGTTTTTGCTCGACTAGCCATGCGCATCCCTAAAAACCTGCGCATGCGCATCCCACAAAACCTGCGCATGCGCATCCTACAAAACCTCGCACGTGTTTTTACTCGACTAGCCTGCGGGATGCATCCTCTCGCACGTGTTTTTACTCGACTAGCCTGCAGGATGCATCCTCTCGCACGTGTTTTTACTCGACTAGCCTGCGGGATGCATCCTCTCGCACGTGTTTTTACTCGAATAGCCTGCGGGATGCATCCTCTCGCACGTGTTTTTGCTCGACTAGCCATGCGCATCCCAAAAAACCTGCGCATGCGCATCCCACAAAACCTCGCACGTGTTTTTACTCGACTAGCCTGCGGGATGCATCCTCTCGCACGTGTTTTTACTCGACTAGCCTGCGGGATGCATCCTCTCGCACGTGTTTTTACTCGACTAGCCTGCAGGATGCATCCTCTCGCACGTGTTTTTACTCGACTAGCCTGCGGGATGCATCCTCTCGCACGTGTTTTTACTCGACTAGCCTGCAGGATGCATCCTCTCGCACGTGTTTTTACTCGACTAGCCTGCGGGATGCATCCTCTC
Source organism: Lasioglossum baleicum (assembly GCF_051020765.1). Lineage (NCBI taxonomy): Eukaryota > Metazoa > Arthropoda > Insecta > Hymenoptera > Halictidae > Lasioglossum > Lasioglossum baleicum. The sequence continues at coordinate 79,772 of NW_027469356.1, forward strand.
GCACGTGTTTTTGCTCGACTAGCCATGCGCATCCCAAAAAACCTGCGCATGCGCATCCCACAAAACCTGCGCATGCGCATCCCACAAAACCCCGCACGTGTTTTTACTCGACTAGCCTGCGGGATGCATCCTCTCGCACGTGTTTTTACTCGACTAGCCTGCGGGATGCATCCTCTCGCACGTGTTTTTGCTCGACTAGGCATGCGCATCCCAAAAAACCTGCGCATGCGCATCCCACAAAACCTGTGCATGCGCATCCCACAAAACCTCGCACGTGTTTTTACTCGACTAGCCTGCGGGATGCATCCTCTCGCACGTGTTTTTACTCGACTAGCCTGCGGGATGCATCCTCTCGCACGTGTTTTTACTCGACTAGCCTGCGGGATGCATCCTCTCGCACGTGTTTTTACTCGACTAGCCTGCGGGATGCATCCTCTCGCACGTGTTTTTCCTCGACTAGCCATGCGCATCCCAAAAAACCTGCGCATGCGCATCCCAAAAAACCTGCGCATGCGCATCCCACAAAACCTGCGCATGCGCATCCCACAAAACCTCGCACGTGTTTTTACTCGACTAGCCTGCGGGATGCATCCTCTCGCACGTGTTTTTACTCGACTAGCCTGCGGGATGCATCCTCTCGCACGTGTTTTTGCTCGACTAGCCTGCGGGATGCATCCTCTCGCACGTGTTTTTGCTCGACTAGCCTGCGGGATGCATCCTCTCGCACGTGTTTTTACTCGACTAGCCTGCAGGATGCATCCTCTCGCACGTGTTTTTACTCGACTAGCCTGCGGGATGCATCCTCTCGCACGTGTTTTTACTCGACTACCCTGCGGGATGCATCCTCTCGCACGTGTTTTTGCTCGACTAGCCATGCGCATCCCAAAAAACCTGCGCATGCGCATCCCACAAAACCTGCGCATGCGCATCCCACAAAATCTCGCACGTGTTTTTGCTCGACTAGCCTGCGGGATGCATCCTCTCGCACGTGTTTTTACTCGACTAGCCTGCAGGATGCATCCTCTCGCACGTGTTTTTACTCGACTAGCCTGCGGGATGCATCCTCTCGCACGTGTTTTTGCTGGACTAGCCTGCGGGATGCATCCTCCCGCACGTGTTTTAGCTCGACTAGGCATGCGCATCCCAAAAAACCTGCGCATGCGCATCCCAAAAAACCTGCGCATGCGCATCCCACAAAACCTCGCACGTGTTTTTACTCGACTAGCCTGCGGGATGCATCCTCTCGCACGTGTTTTTACTCGACTAGCCTGCGGGATGCATCCTCTCGCACGTGTTTTTACTCGACTAGCCTGCATGATGCATCCTCTCGCACGTGTTTTTACTCGACTAGCCTGCGGGATGCATCCTCTCGCACGTGTTTTTGCTGGACTAGCCTGCGGGATGCATCCTCCCGCACGTGTTTTAGCTCGACTAGGCATGCGCATCCCAAAAAACCTGCGCATGCGCATCCCAAAAAACCTGCGCATGCGCATCCCACAAAACCTGCGCATGCGCATCCCACAAAACCTCGCACGTGTTTTTACTCGACTAGCCTGCGGGATGCATCCTCTCGCACGTGTTTTTACTCGACTAGCCTGCGGAATGCATCCTCTCGCACGTGTTTTTGCTCGACTAGCCTGCGGGATGCATCCTCTCGCACGTGTTTTTGCTCGACTAGCCTGCGGGATGCATCCTCTCGCACGTGTTTTTACTCGACTAGCCTGCAGGATGCATCCTCTCGCACGTGTTTTTACTCGACTAGCCTGCGGGATGCATCCTCTCGCACGTGTTTTTACTCGACTACCCTGCGGGATGCATCCTCTCGCACGTGTTTTTGCTCGACTAGCCATGCGCATCCCAAAAAACCTGCGCATGCGCATCCCACAAAACCTGCGCATGCGCATCCCACAAAACCTCGCACGTGTTTTTACTCGACTAGCCTGCGGGATGCATCCTCTCGCACGTGTTTTTACTCGACTAGCCTGCGGGATGCATCCTCTCGCACGTGTTTTTACTCGACTACCCTGCGGGATGCATCCTCTCGCACGTGTTTTTGCTCGACTAGCCATGCGCATCCCTAAAAACCTGCGCATGCGCATCCCACAAAACCTGCGCATGCGCATCCTACAAAACCTCGCACGTGTTTTTACTCGACTAGCCTGCGGGATGCATCCTCTCGCACGTGTTTTTACTCGACTAGCCTGCAGGATGCATCCTCTCGCACGTGTTTTTACTCGACTAGCCTGCGGGATGCATCCTCTCGCACGTGTTTTTACTCGAATAGCCTGCGGGATGCATCCTCTCGCACGTGTTTTTGCTCGACTAGCCATGCGCATCCCAAAAAACCTGCGCATGCGCATCCCACAAAACCTCGCACGTGTTTTTACTCGACTAGCCTGCGGGATGCATCCTCTCGCACGTGTTTTTACTCGACTAGCCTGCGGGATGCATCCTCTCGCACGTGTTTTTACTCGACTAGCCTGCAGGATGCATCCTCTCGCACGTGTTTTTACTCGACTAGCCTGCGGGATGCATCCTCTCGCACGTGTTTTTACTCGACTAGCCTGCAGGATGCATCCTCTCGCACGTGTTTTTACTCGACTAGCCTGCGGGATGCATCCTCTCGCACGTGTTTTTACTCGACTACCCTGCGGGATGCATCCTCTCGCACGTGTTTTTGCTCGACTAGCCATGCGCATCCCAAAAAACCTGCGCATGCGCATCCCACAAAACCTGCGCATGCGCATCCCACAAAACCCCGCACGTGTTTTTACTCGACTAGCCTGCGGGATGCATCCTCTCGCACGTGTTTTTACTCGACTAGCCTGCGGGATGCATCCTCTCGCACGTGTTTTTACTCGACTAGCCTGCGGGATGCATCCTCTCGCACGTGTTTTTACTCGACTAGCCTGCGGGATGCATCCTCTCGCCCGTGTTTTTACTCGACTAGCCATGCGCATCCCAAAAAACCTGCGCATGCGCATCCCACAAAACCTGCGCATGCGCATCCCACAAAACCTCGCACGTGTTTTTACTCGACTAGCCTGCGGGATGCATCCTCTCGCACGTGTTTTTACTCGACTAGCCTGCGGGATGCATCCTCTCGCACGTGTTTTTACTCGACTACCCTGTGGGATGCATCCTCTCGCACGTGTTTTTGCTCGACTAGCCTTGCGCATCCCAAAAAACCTGCGCATGCGCATCCCACAAAACCTCGCACGTGTTTTTAGTCGACTAGCCTACGGGATGCATCCTCTCGCACGTGGTTTTACTCGACTAGCCTGCGGGATGCATCCTCTCGCACGTGTTTTTACTCGACTAGCCTGCGGGAAGCATCCTCTCTCACGTGTTTTTACTCGACTAGCCTGCGGGATGCATCCTCTCGCACGTGTTTTTGCTCGACTAGGCATGCGCATCCCAAAAAACCTGCGCATGCGCATCCCACAAAACCTGTGCCTGCGCATCCCACAAAACCTCGCACGTGTTTTTACTCGACTAGCCTGCGGGATGCATCCTCTCGCACGTGTTTTTACTCGACTAGCCTGCGGGATGGATCCTCTCGCACGTGTTTTTACTCGACTAGCCTGCGGGATGCATCCTCTCGCACGTGTTTTTACTCGACTAGCCTGCGGGATGCATCCTCTCGCACGTGTTTTTACTCGACTACCCTGCGGGATGCATCCTCTCGCACGTGTTTTTGCTCGACTAGCCATGCGCATCCCAAAAAACCTGCGCATGCGCATCCCACAAAACCTCGCACGTGTTTTTACTCGACTAGCCTGCGGGATGCATCCTCTCGCACGTGTTTTTACTCGACTAGCCTGCGGGATGCATCCTCTCGCACGTGTTTTTACTCGACTAGCCTGCGGGATGCATCCTCTCGCACGTGTTTTTGCTCGACTAGGCATGCGCATCCCAAAAAACCTGCGCATGCGCATCCCACAAAACCTGTGCATGCGCATCCCACAAAACCTCGCACGTGTTTTTACTCGACTAGCCTGCGGGATGCATCCTCTCGCACGTGTTTTTACTCGACTAGCCTGCGGGATGCATCCTCTCGCACGTGTTTTTACTCGACTAGCCTGCGGGATGCATCCTCTCGCACGTGTTTTTCCTCGACTAGCCATGCGCATCCCAAAAAACCTGCGCATGCGCATCCCAAAAAACCTGCGCATGCGCATCCCACAAAACCTGCGCATGCGCATCCCACAAAACCTCGCACGTGTTTTTACTCGACTAGCCTGCGGGATGCATCCTCTCGCACGTGTTTTTACTCGACTAGCCTGCGGGATGCATCCTCTCGCACGTGTTTTTGCTCGACTAGCCTGCGGGATGCATCCTCTCGCACGTGTTTTTGCTCGACTAGCCTGCGGGATGCATCCTCTCGCACGTGTTTTTACTCGACTAGCCTGCAGGATGCATCCTCTCGCACGTGTTTTTACTCGACTAGCCTGCGGGATGCATCCTCTCGCACGTGTTTTTACTCGACTACCCTGCGGGATGCATCCTCTCGCACGTGTTTTTGCTCGACTAGCCATGCGCATCACAAAAAACCTGCGCATGCGCATCCCACAAAACCTGCGCATGCGCATCCCACAAAATCTCGCACGTGTTTTTGCTCGACTAGCCTGCGGGACGCATCCTCCCGCACGTGTTTTTACTCGACTAGCCTGCAGGATGCATCCTCTCGCACGTGTTTTTGCTCGACTAGCCATGCGCATCCCAAAAAACCTGCGCATGCGCATCCCACAAAACCTCGCACGTGTTTTTACTCGACTAGCCTGCGGGATGCATCCTCTCGCACGTGTTTTTACTCGACTACCCTGCGGGATGCATCCTCTCGCACGTGTTTTTGCTCGACTAGCCATGCGCATCCCAAAAAACCTGCGCATGCGCATCCCACAAAACCTGCGCATGCGCATCCCACAAAACCCCGCACGTGTTTTTACTCGACTAGCCTGCGGGATGCATCCTCTCGCACGTGTTTTTACTCGACTAGCCTGCGGGATGCATCCTCTCGCACGTGTTTTTACTCGACTAGCCTGCGGGATGCATCCTCTCGCACGTGTTTTTACTCGACTAGCCTGCGGGATGCATCCTCTCGCCCGTGTTTTTACTCGACTAGCCATGCGCATCCCAAAAAACCTGCGCATGCGCATCCCACAAAACCTGCGCATGCGCATCCCACAAAACCTCGCACGTGTTTTTACTCGACTAGCCTGCGGGATGCATCCTCTCGCACGTGTTTTTACTCGACTAGCCTGCGGGATGCATCCTCTCGCACGTGTTTTTACTCGACTACCCTGTGGGATGCATCCTCTCGCACGTGTTTTTGCTCGACTAGCCTTGCGCATCCCAAAAAACCTGCGCATGCGCATCCCACAAAACCTCGCACGTGTTTTTAGTCGACTAGCCTGCGGGATGCATCCTCTCGCACGTGGTTTTACTCGACTAGCCTGCGGGATGCATCCTCTCGCACGTGTTTTTACTCGACTAGCCTGCGGGAAGCATCCTCTCTCACGTGTTTTTACTCGACTAGCCTGCGGGATGCATCCTCTCGCACGTGTTTTTGCTCGACTAGGCATGCGCATCCCAAAAAACCTGCGCATGCGCATCCCACAAAACCTGTGCATGCGCATCCCACAAAACCTCGCACGTGTTTTTACTCGACTAGCCTGCGGGATGCATCCTCTCGCACGTGTTTTTACTCGACTAGCCTGCGGGATGGATCCTCTCGCACGTGTTTTTACTCGACTAGCCTGCGGGATGCATCCTCTCGCACGTGTTTTTACTCGACTAGCCTGCGGGATGCATCCTCTCGCACGTGTTTTTACTCGACTACCCTGCGGGATGCATCCTCTCGCACGTGTTTTTGCTCGACTAGCCATGCGCATCCCAAAAAACCTGCGCATGCGCATCCCACAAAACCTCGCACGTGTTTTTACTCGACTAGCCTGCGGGATGCATCCTCTCGCACGTGTTTTTACTCGACTAGCCTGCGGGATGCATCCTCTCGCACGTGTTTTTACTCGACTAGCCTGCGGGATGCATCCTCTCGCACGTGTTTTTGCTCGACTAGGCATGCGCATCCCAAAAAACCTGCGCATGCGCATCCCACAAAACCTGTGCATGCGCATCCCACAAAACCTCGCACGTGTTTTTACTCGACTAGCCTGCGGGATGCATCCTCTCGCACGTGTTTTTACTCGACTAGCCTGCGGGATGCATCCTCTCGCACGTGTTTTTACTCGACTAGCCTGCGGGATGCATCCTCTCGCACGTGTTTTTACTCGACTAGCCTGCGGGATGCATCCTCTCGCACGTGTTTTTCCTCGACTAGCCATGCGCATCCCAAAAAACCTGCGCATGCGCATCCCAAAAAACCTGCGCATGCGCATCCCACAAAACATGCGCATGCGCATCCCACAAAACCTCGCACGTGTTTTTACTCGACTAGCCTGCGGGATGCATCCTCTCGCACGTGTTTTTACTCGACTAGCCTGCGGGATGCATCCTCTCGCACGTGTTTTTCCTCGACTAGCCATGCGCATCCCAAAAAACCTGCGCATGCGCATCCCAAAAAACCTGCGCATGCGCATCCCACAAAACCTGCGCATGCGCATCCCACAAATCCTCGCACGTGTTTTTACTCGACTAGCCTGCGGGATGCATCCTCTCGCACGTGTTTTTACTCGACTAGCCTGCGGGATGCATCCTCTCGCACGTGTTTTTGCTCGACTAGCCTGCGGGATGCATCCTCTCGCACGTGTTTTTGCTCGACTAGCCTGCGGGATGCATCTTCTCGCACGTGTTTTTACTCGACTAGGCATGCGCATCCCAAAAAACCTGCGCATGCGCATCCCACAAAACCTCGCACGTGTTTTTACTCGACTAGCCTGCGGGATGCATCCTCTCGCACGTGTTTTTACTCGACTAGCCTGCGGGATGCATCCTCTCGCACGTGTTTTTGCTCGACTAGGCATGCGCATCCCAAAAAACCTGCGCATGCGCATCCCACAAAACCTCGCACGTGTTTTTACTCGACTAGCCTGCGGGATGCATCCTCTCGCACGTGTTTTTGCTGGACTAGCCTGCGGGATGCATCCTCTCGCACGTGTTTTTGCTCGACTAGGCATGCGCATCCCAAAAAACCTGCGCATGCGCATCCCACAAAACCTCGCACGTGTTTTTACTCGACTAGCCTGCGGGATGCATCCTCTCGCACGTGTTTTTACTCGACTAGCCTGCGGGATGCATCCTCTCGCACGTGTTTTTACTCGACTAGCCTGCGGGAAGCATCCTCTCGCACGTGTTTTTACTCGACTAGCCATGCGCATCCCAAAAAACCTGCGCATGCGCATCCCACAAAACCTGCGCATGCGCATCCCACAAAACCTCGCACGTGTTTTTACTCGACTAGCCTGCGGGATGCATCCTCTCGCACGTGTTTTTACTCGACTACCCTGCGGGATGCATCCTCTCGCACGTGTTTTTGCTCGACTAGCCGTGCGCATCCCAAAAAACCTGCGCATGCGCATCCCACAAAACCTGCGCATGCGCATCCCACAAAACCTCGCACGTGTTTTTAGTCGTCTAGCCTGCGGGATGCATCCTCTCGCACGTGTTTTTACTCGACTAGCCTGCGGGATGCATCCTCTCGCACGTGTTTTTGCTCGACTAGCCTGCGGGATGCATCCTCTCGCACGTGTTTTTGCTCGACTAGGCATGCGCATCCCAAAAAACCTGCGCATGCGCATCCCAAAAAACCTGCGCATGCGCATCCCACAAAACCTGTGCATGCGCATCCCACAAAACCTCGCACGTGTTTTTACTCGACTAGCCTGCGGGATGCATCCTCTCGCACGTGTTTTTACTCGACTAGCCTGCGGGATGCATCCTCTCGCACGTGTTTTTGCTCGACTAGCCATGCGCATCCCAAAAAACCTGCGCATGCGCATCCCACAAAACCTGCGCATGCGCATCCTACAAAACCTCGCACGTGTTTTTACTCGACTAGCCTGCGGGATGCATCCTCTCGCACGTGTTTTTACTCGACTAGCCTGCAGGATGCATCCTCTCTCACGTGTTTTTACTCGACTAGCCTGCGGGATGCATCCTCTAGCACGTGTTTTTACTCGAATAGCCTGCGGGATGCATCCTCTCGCACGTGTTTTTGCTCGACTAGCCATGCGCATCCCAAAAAACCTGCGCATACGCATCCCAAAAAACCTCGCACGTGTTTTTACTCGACTAGCCTGCGGGATGCATCCTCTCGCACGTGTTTTTACTCGACTAGCCTGCAGGATGCATCCTCTCGCACGTGTTTTTACTCGACTAGCCTGCGGGATGCATCCTCGCACGTGTTTTTGCTCGACTAGCCATGCGCATCCCAAAAAACCTGCGCATGCGCATCCCAAAAAACCTGCGCATGCGCATCCCACAAAACCTCGCACGTGTTTTTACTCGACTAGCCTGCGGGATGCATCCTCCCGCACGTGTTTTTACTCGACTAGCCTGCGGGATGCATCCTCTCGCACGTGTTTTTACTCGACTAGCCTGCGGGATGCATCCTCTCGCACGTGTTTTTACTCGACTAGCCTGCAGGATGCATCCTCTCGCACGTGTTTTTACTCGACTAGCCTGCGGGATGCATCCTCTCGCACGTGTTTTTACTCGACTAGCCTGCGGGATGCATCCTCTCGCACGTGTTTTTGCTGGACTAGCCTGCGGGATGCATCCTCTCGCACGTGTTTTAGCTCGACTAGGCATGCGGGATGCATCCTCTCGCACGTGTTTTTGCTCGACTAGCCTGCGGGATGCATCCTCTCGCACGTGTTTTTACTCGACTAGCCTGCAGGATGCATCCTCTCGCACGTGTTTTTACTCGACTAGCCTGCGGGATGCATCCTCTCGCACGTGTTTTTACTCGACTACCCTGCGGGATGCATCCTCTCGCACGTGTTTTTGCTCGACTAGGCATGCGCATCCCAAAAAACCTGCGCATGCGCATCCCAAAAAACCTGCGCATGCGCATCCCACAAAACCTGTGCATGCGCATCCCACAAAACCTCGCACGTGTTTTTACTCGACTAGCCTGCGGGATGCATCCTCTCGCACGTGTTTTTACTCGACTAGCCTGCGGGATGCATCCTCTCGCACGTGTTTTTACTCGACTAGCCTGCGGGATGCATCCTCTCGCACGTGTTTTTCCTCGACTAGCCATGCGCATCCCAAAAAACCTGTGCATGCGCATCCCAAAAAACCTGCGCATGCGCATCCCACAAAACCTGCGCATCCCACAAAACCTCGCACGTGTTTTTACTCGACTAGCCTGCGGGATGCATCCCCTCGCACGTGTTTTTACTCGACTAGCCTGCGGGATGCATCCTCTCGCACGTGTTTTTGCTCGACTAGCCTGCGGGATGCATCCTCTCGCACGTGTTTTTGCTCGACTAGCCTGCGGGATGCATCCTCTCGCACGTGTTTTTACTCGACTAGCCTGCAGGATGCATCCTCTCGCACGTGTTTTTACTCGACTAGCCTGCGGGATGCATCCTCTCGCACGTGTTTTTACTCGACTACCCTGCGGGATGCATCCTCTCGCACGTGTTTTTCCTCGACTAGCCATGCGCATCCCAAAAAACCTGCGCATGCGCATCCCAAAAAACCTGCGCATGCGCATCCCACAAAACCTCGCACGTGTTTTTACTCGACTAGCCTGCGGGATGCATCCTCTCGCACGTGTTTTTACTCGACTAGCCTGCGGGATGCATCCTCTCGCACGTGTTTTTGCTCGACTAGCCATGCGCATCCCAAAAAACCTGCGCATGCGCATCCCACAAAACCTGCGCATGCGCATCCTACAAAACCTCGCACGTGTTTTTACTCGACTAGCCTGCGGGATGCATCCTCTCGCACGTGTTTTTACTCGACTAGCCTGCAGGATGCATCCTCTCGCACGTGTTTTTACTCGACTAGCCTGCGGGATGCATCATCTCGCACGTGTTTTTACTCGAATAGCCTGCGGGATGCATCCTCTCGCACGTGTTTTTGCTCGACTAGCCATGCGCATCCCAAAAAACCTGCGCATGCGCATCCCAAAAAACCTCGCACGTGTTTTTACTCGACTAGCCTGCGGGATGCATCCTCTCGCACGTGTTTTTACTCGACTAGCCTGCGGGATGCATCCTCTCGCACGTGTTTTTGCTCGACTAGCCTGCGGGATGCATCCTCCCGCACGTGTTTTTACTCGACTAGCCTGCGGGATGCATCCTCTCGCACGTGTTTTTACTCGACTAGCCTGCGGGATGCATCCTCTCGCACGTGTTTTTACTCGACTAGCCTGCAGGATGCATCCTCTCGCACGTGTTTTTACTCGACTAGCCTGCGGGATGCATCCTCTCGCACGAGTTTTTACTCGACTAGCCTGCGGGATGCATCCTCTCGCACGTGTTTTTGCTGGACTAGCCTGCGGGATGCATCCTCTCGCACGTGTTTTAGCTCGACTAGGGATGCGCATCCCAAAAAACCTGCGCATGCGCATCCCAAAAAACGTGCGCATGCGCATCCCACAAAACCTGCGCATGCGCATCCCACAAAACCTCGCACGTGTTTTTACTCGACTAGCCTGCGGGATGCATCCTCTCGCACGTGTTTTTGCTCGACTAGCCTGCGGGATGCATCCTCTCGCACGTGTTTTTGCTCGACTAGCCTGCGGGATGCATCCTCTCGCACGTGTTTTTACTCGACTAGCCTGCAGGATGCATCCTCTCGCACGTGTTTTTACTCGACTAGCCTGCGGGATGCATCCTCTCGCACGTGTTTTTACTCGACTACCCTGCGGGATGCATCCTCTCGCACGTGTTTTTGCTCGACTAGCCATGCGCATCCCAAAAAACCTGCGCATGCGCATCCCACAAAACCTGCGCATGCGCATCCCACAAAACCCCGCACGTGTTTTTACTCGACTAGCCTGCGGGATGCATCCTCTCGCACGTGTTTTTACTCGACTAGCCTGCGGGATGCATCCTCTCGCACGTGTTTTTACTCGACTAGCCTGCGGGATGCATCCTCTCGCACGTGTTTTTACTCGACTAGCCTGCGGGATGCATCCTCTCGCACGTGTTTTTCCTCGACTAGCCATGCGCATCCCAAAAAACCTGTGCATGCGCATCCCAAAAAACCTGCGCATGCGCATCCCACAAAACCTGCGCATGCGCATCCCACAAAACCTCGCACGTGTTTTTACTCGACTAGCCTGCGGGATGCATCCCCTCGCACGTGTTTTTACTCGACTAGCCTGCGGGATGCATCCTCTCGCACGTGTTTTTGCTCGACTAGCCTGCGGGATGCATCCTCTCGCACGTGTTTTTGCTCGACTAGCCTGCGGGATGCATCCTCTCGCACGTGTTTTTACTCGACTAGCCTGCAGGATGCATCCTCTCGCACGTGTTTTTACTCGACTAGCCTGCGGGATGCATCCTCTCGCACGTGTTTTTACTCGACTACCCTGCGGGATGCATCCTCTCGCACGTGTTTTTGCTCGACTAGCCATGCGCATCCCAAAAAACCTGCGCATGCGCATCCCACAAAACCTGCGCATGCGCATCCCACAAAACCTCGCACGTGTTTTTACTCGACTAGCCTGCGGGATGCATCCTCTCGCACGTGTTTTTACTCGACTAGCCTGCGGGATGCATCCTCTCGCACGTGTTTTTGCTCGACTAGCCATGCGCATCCCAAAAAACCTGCGCATGCGCATCCCACAAAACCTGCGCATGCGCATCCTACAAAACCTCGCACGTGTTTTTACTCGACTAGCCTGCGGGATGCATCCTCTCGCACGTGTTTTTACTCGACTAGCCTGCAGGATGCATCCTCTCGCACGTGTTTTTACTCGACTAGCCTGCGGGATGCATCATCTCGCACGTGTTTTTACTCGAATAGCCTGCGGGATGCATCCTCTCGCACGTGTTTTTGCTCGACTAGCCATGCGCATCCCAAAAAACCTGCGCATGCGCATCCCAAAAAACCTCGCACGTGTTTTTACTCGACTAGCCTGCGGGATGCATCCTCTCGCACGTGTTTTTACTCGACTAGCCTGCAGGATGCATCCTCTCGCACGTGTTTTTACTCGACTAGCCTGCGGGATGCATCCTCGCACGTGTTTTTGCTCGACTAGCCATGCGCATCCCAAAAAACCTGCGCATGCGCATCCCAAAAAACCTGCGCATGCGCATCCCACAAAACCTCGCACGTGTTTTTACTCGACTAGCCTGCGGGATGCATCCTCCCGCACGTGTTTTTACTCGACTAGCCTGCGGGATGCATCCTCTCGCACGTGTTTTTACTCGACTAGCCTGCGGGATGCATCCTCTCGCACGTGTTTTTACTCGACTAGCCTGCAGGATGCATCCTCTCGCACGTGTTTTTACTCGACTAGCCTGCGGGATGCATCCTCTCGCACGTGTTTTTACTCGACTAGCCTGCGGGATGCATCCTCTCGCACGTGTTTTTGCTGGACTAGCCTGCGGGATGCATCCTCTCGCACGTGTTTTAGCTCGACTAGGCATGCGGGATGCATCCTCTCGCACGTGTTTTTGCTCGACTAGCCTGCGGGATGCATCCTCTCGCACGTGTTTTTACTCGACTAGCCTGCAGGATGCATCCTCTCGCACGTGTTTTTACTCGACTAGCCTGCGGGATGCATCCTCTCGCACGTGTTTTTACTCGAATACCCTGCGGGATGCATCCTCTCGCACGTGTTTTTGCTCGACTAGCCATGCGCATCCCAAAAAACCTGCGCATGCGCATCCCAAAAAACCTGCGCATGCGCATCCCACAAAACCTCGCACGTGTTTTTACTCGACTAGCCTGCGGGATGCATCCTCTCGCACGTGTTTTTACTCGACTAGCCTGCGGGATGCAACCTCTCGCACGTGTTTTTACTCGACTAGCCTGCGGGATGCATCCTCTCGCACGTGTTTTTACTCGACTAGCCTGCAGGATGCATCCTCTCGCACGTGTTTTTACTCGACTAGCCTGCGGGATGCATCCTCTCGCACGTGTTTTTGCTGGACTAGCCTGCGGGATGCATCCTCCCGCACGTGTTTTAGCTCGACTAGGCATGCGCATCCCAAAAAACCTGCGCATGCGCATCCCAAAAAACCTGCGCATGCGCATCCCACAAAACCTGCGCATGCGCATCCCACAAAACCTCGCACGTGTTTTTACTCGACTAGCCTGCGGGATGCATCCTCTCGCACGTGTTTTTACTCGACTAGCCTGCGGGATGCATCCTCTCGCACGTGTTTTTACTCGACTAGCCTGCAGGATGCATCCTCTCGCACGTGTTTTTACTCGACTAGCCTGCGGGATGCATCCTCTCGCACGTGTTTTTGCTGGACTAGCCTGCGGGATGCATCCTCTCGCACGTGTTTTTGCTCGACTAGCCATGCGCATCCCAAAAAACCTGCGCATGCGCATCCCAAAAAACCTGCGCATGCGCATCCCACAAAACCTCGCACGTGTTTTTACTAGACTAGCCTGCGGGATGCATCCTCTCGCACGTGTTTTTACTCGACTAGCCTGCGGGATGCAACCTCTCGCACGTGTTTTTACTCGACTAGCCTGCGGGATGCATCCTCTCGCACGTGTTTTTACTCGACTAGCCTGCAGGATGCATCCTCTCGCACGTGTTTTTACTCGACTAGCCTGCGGGATGCATCCTCTCGCACGTGTTTTTGCTGGACTAGCCTGCGGGATGCATCCTCCCGCACGTGTTTTAGCTCGACTAGGCATGCGCATCCCAAAAAACCTGCGCATGCGCATCCCAAAAAACCTGCGCATGCGCATCCCACAAAACCTGCGCATGCGCATCCCACAAAACCTCGCACGTGTTTTTACTCGACTAGCCTGCGGGATGCATCCACTCGCACGTGTTTTTACTCGACTAGCCTGCGGGATGCATCCTCTCGCACGTGTTTTTACTCGACTACCCTGCGGGATGCATCCTCTCGCACGTGTTTTTGCTCGACTAGCCATGCGCATCCCTAAAAACCTGCGCATGCGCATCCCACAAAACCTGCGCATGCGCATCCTACAAAACCTCGCACGTGTTTTTACTCGACTAGCCTGCGGGATGCATCCTCTCGCACGTGTTTTTACTCGACTAGCCTGCAGGATGCATCCTCTCGCACGTGTTTTTACTCGACTAGCCTGCGGGATGCATCCTCTCGCACGTGTTTTTACTCGAATAGCCTGCGGGATGCATCCTCTCGCACGTGTTTTTGCTCGACTAGCCATGCGCATCCCAAAAAACCTGCGCATGCGCATCCCACAAAACCTCGCACGTGTTTTTACTCGACTAGCCTGCGGGATGCATCCTCTCGCACGTGTTTTTACTCGACTAGCCTGCGGGATGCATCCTCTCGCACGTGTTTTTACTCGACTAGCCTGCAGGATGCATCCTCTCGCACGTGTTTTTACTCGACTAGCCTGCGGGATGCATCCTCTCGCACGTGTTTTTACTCGACTAGCCTGCAGGATGCATCCTCTCGCACGTGTTTTTACTCGACTAGCCTGCGGGATGCATCCTCTCGCACGTGTTTTTGCTCGACTAGCCATGCGCATCCCAAAAAACCTGCGCATGCGCATCCCACAAAACCTGCGCATGCGCATCCCACAAAACCCCGCACGTGTTTTTACTCGACTAGCCTGCGGGATGCATCCTCTCGCACGTGTTTTTACTCGACTAGCCTGCGGGATGCATCCTCTCGCACGTGTTTTTACTCGACTAGCCTGCAGGATGCATCCTCTCGCACGTGTTTTTACTCGACTAGCCTGCGGGATGCATCCTCTCGCACGTGTTTTTGCTGGACTAGCCTGCGGGATGCATCCTCCCGCACGTGTTTTAGCTCTACTAGGCATGCGCATCCCAAAAAACCTGCGCATGCGCATCCCAAAAAACCTGCGCATGCGCATCCCACAAAACCTGCGCATGCGCATCCCACAAAACCTCGCACGTGTTTTTACTCGACTAGCCTGCGGGATGCATCCTCTCGCACGTGTTTTTACTCGACTAGCCTGCGGGATGCATCCTCTCGCACGTGTTTTTACTCGACTAGCCTGCAGGATGCATCCTCTCGCACGTGTTTTTACTCGACTAGCCTGCGGGATGCATCCTCTCGCACGTGTTTTTGCTGGACTAGCCTGCGGGATGCATCCTCCCGCACGTGTTTTAGCTCGACTAGGCATGCGCATCCCAAAAAACCTGCGCATGCGCATCCCAAAAAACCTGCGCATGCGCATCCCACAAAACCTGCGCATGCGCATCCCACAAAACCTCGCACGTGTTTTTACTCGACTAGCCTGCGGGATGCATCCTCTCGCACGTGTTTTTACTCGACTAGCCTGCGGGATGCATCCTCTCGCACGTGTTTTTGCTCGACTAGCCTGCGGGATGCATCCTCTCGCACGTGTTTTTGCTCGACTAGCCTGCGGGATGCATCCTCTCGCACGTGTTTTTACTCGACTAGCCTGCAGGATGCATCCTCTCGCACGTGTTTTTACTCGACTAGCCTGCGGGATGCATCCTCTCGCACGTGTTTTTACTCGACTACCCTGCGGGATGCATCCTCTCGCACGTGTTTTTGCTCGACTAGCCATGCGCATCCCAAAAAACCTGCGCATGCGCATCCCACAAAACCTGCGCATGCGCATCCCACAAAACCTCGCACGTGTTTTTACTCGACTAGCCTGCGGGATGCATCCTCTCGCACGTGTTTTTACTCGACTAGCCTGCGGGATGCATCCTCTCGCACGTGTTTTTACTCGACTACCCTGCGGGATGCATCCTCTCGCACGTGTTTTTGCTCGACTAGCCATGCGCATCCCAAAAAACCTGCGCATGCGCATCCCACAAAACCTGCGCATGCGCATCCCACAAAACCCCGCACGTGTTTTTACTCGACTAGCCTGCGGGATGCATCCTCTCGCACGTGTTTTTACTCGACTAGCCTGCGGGATGCATCCTCTCGCACGTGTTTTTACTCGACTAGCCTGCAGGATGCATCCTCTCGCACGTGTTTTTACTCGACTAGCCTGCGGGATGCATCCTCTCGCACGTGTTTTTGCTGGACTAGCCTGCGGGATGCATCCTCCCGCACGTGTTTTAGCTCGACTAGGCATGCGCATCCCAAAAAACCTGCGCATGCGCATCCCAAAAAACCTGCGCATGCGCATCCCACAAAACCTGCGCATGCGCATCCCACAAAACCTCGCACGTGTTTTTACTCGACTAGCCTGCGGGATGCATCCTCTCGCACGTGTTTTTACTCGACTAGCCTGCGGGATGCATCCTCTCGCACGTGTTTTTACTCGACTAGCCTGCAGGATGCATCCTCTCGCACGTGTTTTTACTCGACTAGCCTGCGGGATGCATCCTCTCGCACGTGTTTTTGCTGGACTAGCCTGCGGGATGCATCCTCCCGCACGTGTTTTAGCTCGACTAGGCATGCGCATCCCAAAAAACCTGCGCATGCGCATCCCAAAAAACCTGCGCATGCGCATCCCACAAAACCTGCGCATGCGCATCCCACAAAACCTCGCACGTGTTTTTACTCGACTAGCCTGCGGGATGCATCCTCTCGCACGTGTTTTTACTCGACTAGCCTGCGGGATGCATCCTCTCGCACGTGTTTTTGCTCGACTAGCCTGCGGGATGCATCCTCTCGCACGTGTTTTTGCTCGACTAGCCTGCGGGATGCATCCTCTCGCACGTGTTTTTACTCGACTAGCCTGCAGGATGCATCCTCTCGCACGTGTTTTTACTCGACTAGCCTGCGGGATGCATCCTCTCGCACGTGTTTTTACTCGACTACCCTGCGGGATGCATCCTCTCGCACGTGTTTTTGCTCGACTAGCCATGCGCATCCCAAAAAACCTGCGCATGCGCATCCCACAAAACCTGCGCATGCGCATCCCACAAAACCTCGCACGTGTTTTTACTCGACTAGCCTGCGGGATGCATCCTCTCGCACGTGTTTTTACTCGACTAGCCTGCGGGATGCATCCTCTCGCACGAGTTTTTACTCGACTACCCTGCGGGATGCATCCTCTCGCACGTGTTTTTGCTCGACTAGCCATGCGCATCCCTAAAAACCTGCGCATGCGCATCCCACAAAACCTGCGCATGCGCATCCTACAAAACCTCGCACGTGTTTTTACTCGACTAGCCTGCGGGATGCATCCTCTCGCACGTGTTTTTACTCGACTAGCCTGCAGGATGCATCCTCTCGCACGTGTTTTTACTCGACTAGCCTGCGGGATGCATCCTCTCGCACGTGTTTTTACTCGAATAGCCTGCGGGATGCATCCTCTCGCACGTGTTTTTGCTCGACTAGCCATGCGCATCCCAAAAAACCTGCGCATGCGCATCCCACAAAACCTCGCACGTGTTTTTACTCGACTAGCCTGCGGGATGCATCCTCTCGCACGTGTTTTTACTCGACTAGCCTGCGGGATGCATCCTCTCGCACGTGTTTTTACTCGACTAGCCTGCAGGATGCATCCTCTCGCACGTGTTTTTACTCGACTAGCCTGCGGGATGCATCCTCTCGCACGTGTTTTTACTCGACTAGCCTGCAGGATGCATCCTCTCGCACGTGTTTTTACTCGACTAGCCTGCGGGATGCATCCTCTCGCACGTGTTTTTGCTCGACTAGCCATGCGCATCCCAAAAAACCTGCGCATGCGCATCCCACAAAACCTGCGCATGCGCATCCCACAAAACCTGCGCATGCGCATCCCACAAAACCCCGCACGTGTTTTTACTCGACTAGCCTGCGGGATGCATCCTCTCGCACGTGTTTTTACTCGACTAGCCTGCGGGATGCATCCTCTCGCACGTGTATTTGCTCGACTAGGCATGCGCATCCCAAAAAACCTGCGCATGCGCATCCCACAAAACCTGTGCATGCGCATCCCACAAAACCTCGCACGTGTTTTTACTCGACTAGCCTGCGGGATGCATCCTCTCGCACGTGTTTTTACTCGACTAGCCTGCGGGATGCATCCTCTCGCACGTGTTTTTACTCGACTAGCCTGCGGGATGCATCCTCTCGCACGTGTTTTTACTCGACTAGCCTGCGGGATGCATCCTCTCGCACGTGTTTTTCCTCGACTAGCCATGCGCATCCCAAAAAACCTGCGCATGCGCATCCCACAAAACCTGCGCATGCGCATCCCACAAAACCCCGCACGTGTTTTTACTCGACTAGCCTGCGGGATGCATCCTCTCGCACGTGTTTTTGCTCGACTAGCCTGCGGGATGCATCCTCTCGCACGTGTTTTTGCTCGACTAGCCTGCGGGATGCATCCTCTCGCACGTGTTTTTACTCGACTAGCCTGCAGGATGCATCCTCTCGCACGTGTTTTTACTCGACTAGCCTGCGGGATGCATCCTCTCGCACGTGTTTTTACTCGACTACCCTGCGGGATGCGTCCTCTCGCACGTGTTTTTGCTCGACTAGCCATGCGCATCCCAAAAAACCTGCGCATGCGCATCCCACAAAACCTGCGCATGCGCATCCCACAAAATCTCGCACGTGTTTTTGCTCGACTAGCCTGCGGGATGCATCCTCTCGCACGTGTTTTTACTCGACTAGCCTGCAGGATGCATCCTCTCGCACGTGTTTTTACTCGACTAGCCTGCGGGATGCATCCTCTCGCACGTGTTTTTGCTGGACTAGCCTGCGGGATGCATCCTCCCGCACGTGTTTTAGCTCGACTAGGCATGCGCATCCCAAAAAACCTGCGCATGCGCATCCCAAAAAACCTGCGCATTCGCATCCCACAAAACCTCGCACGTGTTTTTACTCGACTAGCCTGCGGGATGCATCCTCTCGCACGTGTTTTTACTCGACTAGCCTGCGGGATGCATCCTCTCGCACGTGTTTTTACTCGACTAGCCTGCAGGATGCATCCTCTCGCACGTGTTTTTACTCGACTAGCCTGCGGGATGCATCCTCTCGCACGTGTTTTTACTCGACTACCCTGCGGGATGCATCCTCTCGCACGTGTTTTTGCTCGACTAGCCATGCGCATCCCAAAAAACCTGCGCATGCGCATCCCACAAAACCTGCGCATGCGCATCCCACAAAACCCCGCACGTGTTTTTACTCGACTAGCCTGCGGGATGCATCCTCTCGCACGTGTTTTTACTCGACTAGCTTGCGGGATGCATCCTCTCGCACGTGTTTTTACTCGACTAGCCTGCAGGATGCATCCTCTCGCACGTGTTTTTACTCGACTAGCCTGCGGGATGCATCCTCTCGCACGTGTTTTTGCTGGACTAGCCTGCGGGATGCATCCTCCCGCACGTGTTTTAGCTCGACTAGGCATGCGCATCCCAAAAAACCTGCGCATGCGCATCCCAAAAAACCTGCGCATGCGCATCCCACAAAACCTGCGCATGCGCATCCCACAAAACCTCGCACGTGTTTTTACTCGACTAGCCTGCGGGATGCATCCTCTCGCACGTGTTTTTACTCGACTAGCCTGCGGGATGCATCCTCTCGCACGTGTTTTTACTCGACTAGCCTGCAGGATGCATCCTCTCGCACGTGTTTTTACTCGACTAGCCTGCGGGATGCATCCTCTCGCACGTGTTTTTGCTGGACTAGCCTGCGGGATGCATCCTCCCGCACGTGTTTTAGCTCGACTAGGCATGCGCATCCCAAAAAACCTGCGCATGCGCATCCCAAAAAACCTGCGCATGCGCATCCCACAAAACCTGCGCATGCGCATCCCACAAAACCTCGCACGTGTTTTTACTCGACTAGCCTGCGGGATGCATCCTCTCGCACGTGTTTTTACTCGACTAGCCTGCGGGATGCATCCTCTCGCACGTGTTTTTGCTCGACTAGCCTGCGGGATGCATCCTCTCGCACGTGTTTTTGCTCGACTAGCCTGCGGGATGCATCCTCTCGCACGTGTTTTTACTCGACTAGCCTGCAGGATGCATCCTCTCGCACGTGTTTTTGCTCGACTAGCCATGCGCATCCCAAAAAACCTGCGCATGCGCATCCCACAAAACCTGCGCATGCGCATCCCACAAAACCTCGCACGTGTTTTTACTCGACTAGCCTGCGGGATGCATCCTCTCGCACGTGTTTTTACTCGACTAGCCTGCGGGATGCATCCTCTCGCACGTGTTTTTACTCGACTACCCTGCGGGATGCATCCTCTCGCACGTGTTTTTGCTCGACTAGCCATGCGCATCCCTAAAAACCTGCGCATGCGCATCCCACAAAACCTGCGCATGCGCATCCTACAAAACCTCGCACGTGTTTTTACTCGACTAGCCTGCGGGATGCATCCTCTCGCACGTGTTTTTACTCGACTAGCCTGCAGGATGCATCCTCTCGCACGTGTTTTTACTCGACTAGCCTGCGGGATGCATCCTCTCGCACGTGTTTTTACTCGAATAGCCTGCGGGATGCATCCTCTCGCACGTGTTTTTGCTCGACTAGCCATGCGCATCCCAAAAAACCTGCGCATGCGCATCCCACAAAACCTCGCACGTGTTTTTACTCGACTAGCCTGCGGGATGCATCCTCTCGCACGTGTTTTTACTCGACTAGCCTGCGGGATGCATCCTCTCGCACGTGTTTTTACTCGACTAGCCTGCAGGATGCATCCTCTCGCACGTGTTTTTACTCGACTAGCCTGCGGGATGCATCCTCTCGCACGTGTTTTTACTCGACTAGCCTGCAGGATGCATCCTCTCGCACGTGTTTTTACTCGACTAGCCTGCGGGATGCATCCTCTCGCACGTGTTTTTGCTCGACTAGCCATGCGCATCCCAAAAAACCTGCGCATGCGCATCCCACAAAACCTGCGCATGCGCATCCCACAAAACCTGCGCATGCGCATCCCACAAAACCCCGCACGTGTTTTTACTCGACTAGCCTGCGGGATGCATCCTCTCGCACGTGTTTTTACTCGACTAGCCTGCGGGATGCATCCTCTCGCACGTGTATTTGCTCGACTAGGCATGCGCATCCCAAAAAACCTGCGCATGCGCATCCCACAAAACCTGTGCATGCGCATCCCACAAAACCTCGCACGTGTTTTTACTCGACTAGCCTGCGGGATGCATCCTCTCGCACGTGTTTTTACTCGACTAGCCTGCGGGATGCATCCTCTCGCACGTGTTTTTACTCGACTAGCCTGCGGGATGCATCCTCTCGCACGTGTTTTTACTCGACTAGCCTGCGGGATGCATCCTCTCGCACGTGTTTTTCCTCGACTAGCCATGCGCATCCCAAAAAACCTGCGCATGCGCATCCCAAAAAACCTGCGCATGCGCATCCCACAAAACCTGCGCATGCGCATCCCACAAAACCTCGCACGTGTTTTTACTCGACTAGCCTGCGGGATGCATCCTCTCGCACGTGTTTTTACTCGACTAGCCTGCGGGATGCATCCTCTCGCACGTGTTTTTGCTCGACTAGCCTGCGGGATGCATCCTCTCGCACGTGTTTTTGCTCGACTAGCCTGCGGGATGCATCCTCTCGCACGTGTTTTTACTCGACTAGCCTGCAGGATGCATCCTCTCGCACGTGTTTTTACTCGACTAGCCTGCGGGATGCATCCTCTCGCACGTGTTTTTACTCGACTACCCTGCGGGATGCATCCTCTCGCACGTGTTTTTGCTCGACTAGCCATGCGCATCCCAAAAAACCTGCGCATGCGCATCCCACAAAACCTGCGCATGCGCATCCCACAAAATCTCGCACGTGTTTTTCCTCGACTAGCCTGCGGGATGCATCCTCTCGCACGTGTTTTTACTCGACTAGCCTGCAGGATGCATCCTCTCGCACGTGTTTTTACTCGACTAGCCTGCGGGATGCATCCTCTCGCACGTGTTTTTGCTGGACTAGCCTGCGGGATGCATCCTCCCGCACGTGTTTTAGCTCGACTAGGCATGCGCATCCCAAAAAACCTGCGCATGCGCATCCCAAAAAACCTGCGCATTCGCATCCCACAAAACCTCGCACGTGTTTTTACTCGACTAGCCTGCGGGATGCATCCTCTCGCACGTGTTTTTACTCGACTAGCCTGCGGGATGCATCCTCTCGCACGTGTTTTTACTCGACTAGCCTGCAGGATGCATCCTCTCGCACGTGTTTTTACTCGACTAGCCTGCGGGATGCATCCTCTCGCACGTGTTTTTGCTGGACTAGCCTGCGGGATGCATCCTCCCGCACGTGTTTTAGCTCGACTAGGCATGCGCATCCCAAAAAACCTGCGCATGCGCATCCCAAAAAACCTGCGCATGCGCATCCCACAAAACCTGCGCATGCGCATCCCACAAAACCTCGCACGTGTTTTTACTCGACTAGCCTGCGGGATGCATCCTCTCGCACGTGTTTTTACTCGACTAGCCTGCGGGATGCATCCTCTCGCACGTGTTTTTGCTCGACTAGCCTGCGGGATGCATCCTCTCGCACGTGTTTTTGCTCGACTAGCCTGCGGGATGCATCCTCTCGCACGTGTTTTTACTCGACTAGCCTGCAGGATGCATCCTCTCGCACGTGTTTTTACTCGACTAGCCTGCGGGATGCATCCTCTCGCACGTGTTTTTACTCGACTACCCTGCGGGATGCATCCTCTCGCACGTGTTTTTGCTCGACTAGCCATGCGCATCCCAAAAAACCTGCGCATGCGCATCCCACAAAACCTGCGCATGCGCATCCCACAAAACCTCGCACGTGTTTTTACTCGACTAGCCTGCGGGATGCATCCTCTCGCACGTGTTTTTACTCGACTAGCCTGCGGGATGCATCCTCTCGCACGTGTTTTTACTCGACTACCCTGCGGGATGCATCCTCTCGCACGTGTTTTTGCTCGACTAGCCATGCGCATCCCTAAAAACCTGCGCATGCGCATCCCACAAAACCTGCGCATGCGCATCCTACAAAACCTCGCACGTGTTTTTACTTGACTAGCCTGCGGGATGCATCCTCTCGCACGTGTTTTTACTCGACTAGCCTGCAGGATGCATCCTCTCGCACGTGTTTTTACTCGACTAGCCTGCGGGATGCATCCTCTCGCACGTGTTTTTACTCGAATAGCCTGCGGGATGCATCCTCTCGCACGTGTTTTTGCTCGACTAGCCATGCGCATCCCAAAAAACCTGCGCATGCGCATCCCACAAAACCTCGCACGTGTTTTTACTCGACTAGCCTGCGGGATGCATCCTCTCGCACGTGTTTTTACTCGACTAGCCTGCGGGATGCATCCTCTCGCACGTGTTTTTACTCGACTAGCCTGCAGGATGCATCCTCTCGCACGTGTTTTTACTCGACTAGCCTGCGGGATGCATCCTCTCGCACGTGTTTTTACTCGACTAGCCTGCAGGATGCATCCTCTCGCACGTGTTTTTACTCGACTAGCCTGCGGGATGCATCCTCTCGCACGTGTTTTTACTCGACTAGCCTGCAGGATGCATCCTCTCGCACGTGTTTTTACTCGACTAGCCTGCGGGATGCATCCTCTCGCACGTGTTTTTGCTGGACTAGCCTGCGGGATGCATCCTCCCGCACGTGTTTTAGCTCGACTAGGCATGCGCATCCCAAAAAACCTGCGCATGCGCATCCCAAAAAACCTGCGCATGCGCATCCCACAAAACCTGCGCATGCGCATCCCACAAAACCTCGCACGTGTTTTTACTCGACTAGCCTGCGGGATGCATCCTCTCGCACGTGTTTTTACTCGACTAGCCTGCGGGATGCATCCTCTCGCACGTGTTTTTGCTCGACTAGCCTGCGGGATGCATCCTCTCGCACGTGTTTTTGCTCGACTAGCCTGCGGGATGCATCCTCTCGCACGTGTTTTTACTCGACTAGCCTGCAGGATGCATCCTCTCGCACGTGTTTTTACTCGACTAGCCTGCGGGATGCATCCTCTCGCACGTGTTTTTACTCGACTACCCTGCGGGATGCATCCTCTCGCACGTGTTTTTGCTCGACTAGCCATGCGCATCCCAAAAAACCTGCGCATGCGCATCCCACAAAACCTGCGCATGCGCATCCCACAAAACCTCGCACGTGTTTTTACTCGACTAGCCTGCGGGATGCATCCTCTCGCACGTGTTTTTACTCGACTAGCCTGCGGGATGCATCCTCTCGCACGTGTTTTTACTCGACTACCCTGCGGGATGCATCCTCTCGCACGTGTTTTTGCTCGACTAGCCATGCGCATCCCTAAAAACCTGCGCATGCGCATCCCACAAAACCTGCGCATGCGCATCCTACAAAACCTCGCACGTGTTTTTACTCGACTAGCCTGCGGGATGCATCCTCTCGCACGTGTTTTTACTCGACTAGCCTGCAGGATGCATCCTCTCGCACGTGTTTTTACTCGACTAGCCTGCGGGATGCATCCTCTCGCACGTGTTTTTACTCGAATAGCCTGCGGGATGCATCCTCTCGCACGTGTTTTTGCTCGACTAGCCATGCGCATCCCAAAAAACCTGCGCATGCGCATCCCACAAAACCTCGCACGTGTTTTTACTCGACTAGCCTGCGGGATGCATCCTCTCGCACGTGTTTTTACTCGACTAGCCTGCGGGATGCATCCTCTCTCACGTGTTTTTACTCGACTAGCCTGCAGGATGCATCCTCTCGCACGTGTTTTTACTCGACTAGCCTGCGGGATGCATCCTCTCGCACGTGTTTTTACTCGACTAGCCTGCAGGATGCATCCTCTCGCACGTGTTTTTACTCGACTAGCCTGCGGGATGCATCCTCTCGCACGTGTTTTTACTCGACTACCCTGCGGGATGCATCCTCTCGCACGTGTTTTTGCTCGACTAGCCATGCGCATCCCAAAAAACCTGCGCATGCGCATCCCACAAAACCTGCGCATGCGCATCCCACAAAACCCCGCACGTGTTTTTACTCGACTAGCCTGCGGGATGCATCCTCTCGCACGTGTTTTTACTCGACTAGCCTGCGGGATGCATCCTCTCGCACGTGTTTTTACTCGACTAGCCTGCGGGATGCATCCTCTCGCACGTGTTTTTACTCGACTAGCCTGCGGGATGCATCCTCTCGCCCGTGTTTTTACTCGACTAGCCATGCGCATCCCAAAAAACCTGCGCATGCGCATCCCACAAAACCTGCGCATGCGCATCCCACAAAACCTCGCACGTGTTTTTACTCGACTAGCCTGCGGGATGCATCCTCTCGCACGTGTTTTTACTCGACTAGCCTGCGGGATGCATCCTCTCGCACGTGTTTTTACTCGACTACCCTGTGGGATGCATCCTCTCGCACGTGTTTTTGCTCGACTAGCCTTGCGCATCCCAAAAAACCTGCGCATGCGCATCCCACAAAACCTCGCACGTGTTTTTAGTCGACTAGCCTACGGGATGCATCCTCTCGCACGTGGTTTTACTCGACTAGCCTGCGGGATGCATCCTCTCGCACGTGTTTTTACTCGACTAGCCTGCGGGAAGCATCCTCTCTCACGTGTTTTTACTCGACTAGCCTGCGGGATGCATCCTCTCGCACGTGTTTTTGCTCGACTAGGCATGCGCATCCCAAAAAACCTGCGCATGCGCATCCCACAAAACCTGTGCCTGCGCATCCCACAAAACCTCGCACGTGTTTTTACTCGACTAGCCTGCGGGATGCATCCTCTCGCACGTGTTTTTACTCGACTAGCCTGCGGGATGGATCCTCTCGCACGTGTTTTTACTCGACTAGCCTGCGGGATGCATCCTCTCGCACGTGTTTTTACTCGACTAGCCTGCGGGATGCATCCTCTCGCACGTGTTTTTACTCGACTACCCTGCGGGATGCATCCTCTCGCACGTGTTTTTGCTCGACTAGCCATGCGCATCCCAAAAAACCTGCGCATGCGCATCCCACAAAACCTCGCACGTGTTTTTACTCGACTAGCCTGCGGGATGCATCCTCTCGCACGTGTTTTTACTCGACTAGCCTGCGGGATGCATCCTCTCGCACGTGTTTTTACTCGACTAGCCTGCGGGATGCATCCTCTCGCACGTGTTTTTGCTCGACTAGGCATGCGCATCCCAAAAAACCTGCGCATGCGCATCCCACAAAACCTGTGCATGCGCATCCCACAAAACCTCGCACGTGTTTTTACTCGACTAGCCTGCGGGATGCATCCTCTCGCACGTGTTTTTACTCGACTAGCCTGCGGGATGCATCCTCTCGCACGTGTTTTTACTCGACTAGCCTGCGGGATGCATCCTCTCGCACGTGTTTTTACTCGACTAGCCTGCGGGATGCATCCTCTCGCACGTGTTTTTCCTCGACTAGCCATGCGCATCCCAAAAAACCTGCGCATGCGCATCCCAAAAAACCTGCGCATGCGCATCCCACAAAACCTGCGCATGCGCATCCCACAAAACCTCGCACGTGTTTTTACTCGACTAGCCTGCGGGATGCATCCTCTCGCACGTGTTTTTACTCGACTAGCCTGCGGGATGCATCCTCTCGCACGTGTTTTTGCTCGACTAGCCTGCGGGATGCATCCTCTCGCACGTGTTTTTGCTCGACTAGCCTGCGGGATGCATCCTCTCGCACGTGTTTTTACTCGACTAGCCTGCAGGATGCATCCTCTCGCACGTGTTTTTACTCGACTAGCCTGCGGGATGCATCCTCTCGCACGTGTTTTTACTCGACTACCCTGCGGGATGCATCCTCTCGCACGTGTTTTTGCTCGACTAGCCATGCGCATCCCAAAAAACCTGCGCATGCGCATCCCACAAAACCTGCGCATGCGCATCCCACAAAATCTCGCACGTGTTTTTGCTCGACTAGCCTGCGGGATGCATCCTCTCGCACGTGTTTTTACTCGACTAGCCTGCAGGATGCATCCTCTCGCACGTGTTTTTGCTCGACTAGCCATGCGCATCCCAAAAAACCTGCGCATGCGCATCCCACAAAACCTCGCACGTGTTTTTACTCGACTAGCCTGCGGGATGCATCCTCTCGCACGTGTTTTTACTCGACTACCCTGCGGGATGCATCCTCTCGCACGTGTTTTTGCTCGACTAGCCATGCGCATCCCAAAAAACCTGCGCATGCGCATCCCACAAAACCTGCGCATGCGCATCCCACAAAACCCCGCACGTGTTTTTACTCGACTAGCCTGCGGGATGCATCCTCTCGCACGTGTTTTTACTCGACTAGCCTGCGGGATGCATCCTCTCGCACGTGTTTTTACTCGACTAGCCTGCGGGATGCATCCTCTCGCACGTGTTTTTACTCGACTAGCCTGCGGGATGCATCCTCTCGCCCGTGTTTTTACTCGACTAGCCATGCGCATCCCAAAAAACCTGCGCATGCGCATCCCACAAAACCTGCGCATGCGCATCCCACAAAACCTCGCACGTGTTTTTACTCGACTAGCCTGCGGGATGCATCCTCTCGCACGTGTTTTTACTCGACTAGCCTGCGGGATGCATCCTCTCGCACGTGTTTTTACTCGACTACCCTGTGGGATGCATCCTCTCGCACGTGTTTTTGCTCGACTAGCCTTGCGCATCCCAAAAAACCTGCGCATGCGCATCCCACAAAACCTCGCACGTGTTTTTAGTCGACTAGCCTGCGGGATGCATCCTCTCGCACGTGGTTTTACTCGACTAGCCTGCGGGATGCATCCTCTCGCACGTGTTTTTACTCGACTAGCCTGCGGGAAGCATCCTCTCTCACGTGTTTTTACTCGACTAGCCTGCGGGATGCATCCTCTCGCACGTGTTTTTGCTCGACTAGGCATGCGCATCCCAAAAAACCTGCGCATGCGCATCCCACAAAACCTGTGCATGCGCATCCCACAAAACCTCGCACGTGTTTTTACTCGACTAGCCTGCGGGATGCATCCTCTCGCACGTGTTTTTACTCGACTAGCCTGCGGGATGGATCCTCTCGCACGTGTTTTTACTCGACTAGCCTGCGGGATGCATCCTCTCGCACGTGTTTTTACTCGACTAGCCTGCGGGATGCATCCTCTCGCACGTGTTTTTACTCGACTACCCTGCGGGATGCATCCTCTCGCACGTGTTTTTGCTCGACTAGCCATGCGCATCCCAAAAAACCTGCGCATGCGCATCCCACAAAACCTCGCACGTGTTTTTACTCGACTAGCCTGCGGGATGCATCCTCTCGCACGTGTTTTTACTCGACTAGCCTGCGGGATGCATCCTCTCGCACGTGTTTTTACTCGACTAGCCTGCGGGATGCATCCTCTCGCACGTGTTTTTGCTCGACTAGGCATGCGCATCCCAAAAAACCTGCGCATGCGCATCCCACAAAACCTGTGCATGCGCATCCCACAAAACCTCGCACGTGTTTTTACTCGACTAGCCTGCGGGATGCATCCTCTCGCACGTGTTTTTACTCGACTAGCCTGCGGGATGCATCCTCTCGCACGTGTTTTTACTCGACTAGCCTGCGGGATGCATCCTCTCGCACGTGTTTTTACTCGACTAGCCTGCGGGATGCATCCTCTCGCACGTGTTTTTCCTCGACTAGCCATGCGCATCCCAAAAAACCTGCGCATGCGCATCCCAAAAAACCTGCGCATGCGCATCCCACAAAACATGCGCATGCGCATCCCACAAAACCTCGCACGTGTTTTTACTCGACTAGCCTGCGGGATGCATCCTCTCGCACGTGTTTTTACTCGACTAGCCTGCGGGATGCATCCTCTCGCACGTGTTTTTGCTCGACTAGCCTGCGGGATGCATCCTCTCGCACGTGTTTTTGCCCGACTAGCCTGCGGGATGCATCCTCTCGCACGTGTTTTTACTCGACTAGCCTGCAGGATGCATCCTCTCGCACGTGTTTTTACTCGACTAGCCTGCGGGATGCATCCTCTCGCACGTGTTTTTACTCGACTACCCTGCGGGATGCATCCTCTCGCACGTGTTTTTGCTCGACTAGCCATGCGCATCCCAAAAAACCTGCGCATGCGCATCCCACAAAACCTGCGCATGCGCATCCCACAAAATCTCGCACGTGTTTTTGCTCGACTAGCCTGCGGGATGCATCCTCTCGCACGTGTTTTTACTCGACTAGCCTGCAGGATGCATCCTCTCGCACGTGTTTTTACTCGACTAGCCTGCGGGATGCATCCTCTCGCACGTGTTTTTACTCGACTACCCTGCGGGATGCATCCTCTCGCACGTGTTTTTGCTCGACTAGCCATGCGCATCCCAAAAAACCTGCGCATGCGCATCCCACAAAACCTCGCACGTGTTTTTACTCGACTAGCCTGCGGGATGCATCCTCTCGCACGTGTTTTTACTCGACTAGCCTGCGGGATGCATCCTCTCGCACGTGTTTTTACTCGACTACCCTGCGGGATGCATCCTCTCGCACGTGTTTTTGCTCGATTAGCCTTGCGCATCCCAAAAAACCTGCGCATGCGCATCCCACAAAACCTGCGCATGCGAATCCCACAAAACCTCGCACGTGTTTTTACTCGACTAGCCTGCGGGATGCATCCTCTCGCACGTGTTTTTACTCGACTAGCCTGCGGGATGCATCCTCTCGCACGTGTTTTTGCTGGACTAGCCTGCGGGATGCATCCTCTCGCACGTGTTTTTGCTCGACTAGCCTGCGGGATGCATTCTCTCGCACGTGTTTTTACTCGACTAGCCTGCAGGATGCATCCCCTCGCACGTGTTTTTACTCGACTAGCCTGCGGGATGCATCCTCTCGCACGTGTTTTTACTCGACTACCCTGCGGGATGCATCCCCTCGCACGTGTTTTTGCTCGACTAGCCATGCGCATCCCAAAAAACCAGCGCATGCGCATCCCACAAAACCTGCGCATGCGCATCCCACAAAATCTCGCACGTGTTTTTGCTCGACTAGCCTGCGGGATGCATCCTCTCGCACGTGTTTTTACTCGACTAGCCTGCAGGATGCATCCTCTCGCACGTGTTTTTACTCGACTAGCCTGCGGGATGCATCCTCTCGCACGTGTTTTTACTCGACTACCCTGCGGGATGCATCCTCTCGCACGTGTTTTTGCTCGACTAGCCATGCGCATCCCAAAAAACCTGCGCATGCGCATCCCACAAAACCTCGCACGTGTTTTTACTCGACTAGCCTGCGGGATGCATCCTCTCGCACGTGTTTTTACTCGACTAGCCTGCGGGATGCATCCTCTCGCACGTGTTTTTACTCGACTACCCTGCGGGATGCATCCTCTCGCACGTGTTTTTGCTCGACTAGCCTTGCGCATCCCAAAAAACCTGCGCATGCGCATCCCACAAAACCTGCGCATGCGAATCCCACAAAACCTCGCACGTGTTTTTACTCGACTAGCCTGCGGGATGCATCCTCTCGCACGTGTTTTTACTCGACTAGCCTGCGGGATGCATCCTCTCGCACGTGTTTTTGCTGGACTAGCCTGCGGGATGCATCCTCTCGCACGTGTTTTTGCTCGACTAGGCATGCGCATCCCAAAAAACCTGCGCATGCGCATCCCACAAAACCTCGCACGTGTTTTTACTCGACTAGCCTGCGGGATGCATCCTCTCGCACGTGTTTTTACTCGACTAGCCTGCGGGATGCATCCTCTCGCACGTGTTTTTACTCGACTAGCCTGCGGGATGCATCCTCTCGCACGTGTTTTTACTCGACTAGCCTGCGGGATGCATCCTCTCGCACGTGTTTTTACTCGACTAGCCTGCGGGATGCATCCTCTCGCACGTGTTTTTGCTCGACTAGCCTGCGGGATGCATCCTCTCGCACGTGTTTTTGCTCGACTAGGCATGCGCATCCCAAAAAACCTGCGCATGCGCATCCCACAAAACCTGTGCATGCGCATCCCACAAAACCTCGCACGTGTTTTTACTCGACTAGCCTGCGGGATGCATCCTCTCGCACGTGTTTTTACTCGACTAGCCTGCGGGATGCATCCTCTCGCACGTGTTTTTACTCGACTAGCCTGCGGGATGCATCCTCTCGCACGTGTTTTTACTCGACTAGCCATGCGCATCCCAAAAAACCTGCGCATGCGCATCCCAAAAAACCTGCGCATGCGCATCCCACAAAACCTGCGCATGCGCATCCCACAAAACCTCGCACGTGTTTTTACTCGACTAGCCTGCGGGATGCATCCTCTCGCACGTGTTTTTACTCGACTAGCCTGCGGGATGCATCCTCTCGCACGTGTTTTTGCTCGACTAGCCTGCGGGATGCATCCTCTCGCACGTGTTTTTACTCGACTAGCCTGCAGGATGCATCCTCTCGCACGTGTTTTTACTCGACTAGCCTGCGGGATGCATCCTCTCGCACGTGTTTTTACTCGACTACCCTGCGGGATGCATCCTCTCGCACGTGTTTTTGCTCGACTAGCCATGCGCATCCCAAAAAACCTGCGCATGCGCATCCCACAAAACCTCGCACGTGTTTTTACTCGACTAGCCTGCGGGATGCATCCTCTCGCACGTGTTTTTACTCGACTAGCCTGCGGGATGCATCCTCTCGCACGTGTTTTTACTCGACTACCCTGCGGGATGCATCCTCTCGCACGTGTTTTTGCTCGACTAGCCTTGCGCATCCCAAAAAACCTGCGCATGCGCATCCCACAAAACCTGCGCATGCGAATCCCACAAAACCTCGCACGTGTTTTTACTCGACTAGCCTGCGGGATGCATCCTCTCGCACGTGTTTTTACTCGACTAGCCTGCGGGATGCATCCTCTCGCACGTGTTTTTGCTGGACTAGCCTGCGGGATGCATCCTCTCGCACGTGTTTTTGCTCGACTAGGCATGCGCATCCCAAAAAACCTGCGCATGCGCATCCCACAAAACCTCGCACGTGTTTTTACTCGACTAGCCTGCGGGATGCATCCTCTCGCACGTGTTTTTACTCGACTAGCCTGCGGGATGCATCCTCTCGCACGTGTTTTTACTCGACTAGCCTGCGGGATGCATCCTCTCGCACGTGTTTTTACTCGACTAGCCTGCGGGATGCATCCTCTCGCACGTGTTTTTACTCGACTAGCCATGCGCATCCCAAAAAACCTGCGCATGCGCATCCCAAAAAACCTGCGCATGCGCATCCCACAAAACCTGCGCATGCGCATCCCACAAAACCTCGCACGTGTTTTTACTCGACTAGCCTGCGGGATGCATCCTCTCGCACGTGTTTTTACTCGACTAGCCTGCGGGATGCATCCTCTCGCACGTGTTTTTGCTCGACTAGCCTGCGGGATGCATCCTCTCGCACGTGTTTTTGCTCGACTAGGCATGCGCATCCCAAAAAACCTGCGCATGCGCATCCCACAAAACCTGTGCATGCGCATCCCACAAAACCTCGCACGTGTTTTTACTCGACTAGCCTGCGGGATGCATCCTCTCGCACGTGTTTTTACTCGACTAGCCTGCGGGATGCATCCTCTCGCACGTGTTTTTACTCGACTAGCCTGCGGGATGCATCCTCTCGCACGTGTTTTTCCTCGACTAGCCTGCGGGATGCATCCTCTCGCACGTGTTTTTCCTCGACTAGCCATGCGCATCCCAAAAAACCTGCGCATGCGCATCCCAAAAAACCTGCGCATGCGCATCCCACAAAACCTCGCACGTGTTTTTACTCGACTAGCCTGCGGGATGCATCCTCTCGCACGTGTTTTTACTCGACTAGCCTGCGGGATGCATCCTCTCGCACGTGTTTTTGCTCGACTAGCCTGCGGGATGCATCCTCTCGCACGTGTTTTTGCTCGACTAGCCTGCGGGATGCATCCTCTCGCACGTGTTTTTACTCGACTAGCCTGCAGGATGCATCCTCTCGCACGTGTTTTTACTCGACTAGCCTGCGGGATGCATCCTCTCGCACGTGTTTTTACTCGACTACCCTGCGGGATGCATCCTCTCGCACGTGTTTTTGCTCGACTAGCCATGCGCATCCCAAAAAACCTGCGCATGCGCATCCCACAAAACCTGCGCATGCGCATCCCACAAAATCTCGCACGTGTTTTTGCTCGACTAGCCTGCGGGATGCATCCTCTCGCACGTGTTTTTACTCGACTAGCCTGCAGGATGCATCCTCTCGCACGTGTTTTTACTCGACTAGCCTGCGGGATGCATCCTCTCGCACGTGTTTTTACTCGACTACCCTGCGGGATGCATCCTCTCGCACGTGTTTTTGCTCGACTAGCCATGCGCATCCCAAAAAACCTGCGCATGCGCATCCCACAAAACCTCGCACGTGTTTTTACTCGACTAGCCTGCGGGATGCATCCTCTCGCACGTGTTTTTACTCGACTAGCCTGCGGGATGCATCCTCTCGCACGTGTTTTTACTCGACTACCCTGCGGGATGCATCCTCTCGCACGTGTTTTTGCTCGACTAGCCTTGCGCATCCCAAAAAACCTGCGCATGCGCATCCCACAAAACCTGCGCATGCGAATCCCACAAAACCTCGCACGTGTTTTTACTCGACTAGCCTGCGGGATGCATCCTCTCGCACGTGTTTTTACTCGACTAGCCTGCGGGATGCATCCTCTCGCACGTGTTTTTGCTGGACTAGCCTGCGGGATGCATCCTCTCGCACGTGTTTTTGCTCGACTAGCCTGCGGGATGCATTCTCTCGCACGTGTTTTTACTCGACTAGCCTGCAGGATGCATCCCCTCGCACGTGTTTTTACTCGACTAGCCTGCGGGATGCATCCTCTCGCACGTGTTTTTACTCGACTACCCTGCGGGATGCATCCTCTCGCACGTGTTTTTGCTCGACTAGCCATGCGCATCCCAAAAAACCTGCGCATGCGCATCCCACAAAACCTGCGCATGCGCATCCCACAAAATCTCGCACGTGTTTTTGCTCGACTAGCCTGCGGGATGCATCCTCTCGCACGTGTTTTTACTCGACTAGCCTGCAGGATGCATCCTCTCGCACGTGTTTTTACTCGACTAGCCTGCGGGATGCATCCTCTCGCACGTGTTTTTACTCGACTACCCTGCGGGATGCATCCTCTCGCACGTGTTTTTGCTCGACTAGCCATGCGCATCCCAAAAAACCTGCGCATGCGCATCCCACAAAACCTCGCACGTGTTTTTACTCGACTAGCCTGCGGGATGCATCCTCTCGCACGTGTTTTTACTCGACTAGCCTGCGGGATGCATCCTCTCGCACGTGTTTTTACTCGACTACCCTGCGGGATGCATCCTCTCGCACGTGTTTTTGCTCGACTAGCCTTGCGCATCCCAAAAAACCTGCGCATGCGCATCCCACAAAACCTGCGCATGCGAATCCCACAAAACCTCGCACGTGTTTTTACTCGACTAGCCTGCGGGATGCATCCTCTCGCACGTGTTTTTACTCGACTAGCCTGCGGGATGCATCCTCTCGCACGTGTTTTTGCTGGACTAGCCTGCGGGATGCATCCTCTCGCACGTGTTTTTGCTCGACTAGGCATGCGCATCCCAAAAAACCTGCGCATGCGCATCCCACAAAACCTCGCACGTGTTTTTACTCGACTAGCCTGCGGGATGCATCCTCTCGCACGTGTTTTTACTCGACTAGCCTGCGGGATGCATCCTCTCGCACGTGTTTTTACTCGACTAGCCTGCGGGATGCATCCTCTCGCACGTGTTTTTACTCGACTAGCCTGCGGGATGCATCCTCTCGCACGTGTTTTTACTCGACTAGCCTGCGGGATGCATCCTCTCGCACGTGTTTTTGCTCGACTAGCCTGCGGGATGCATCCTCTCGCACGTGTTTTTGCTCGACTAGGCATGCGCATCCCAAAAAACCTGCGCATGCGCATCCCACAAAACCTGTGCATGCGCATCCCACAAAACCTCGCACGTGTTTTTACTCGACTAGCCTGCGGGATGCATCCTCTCGCACGTGTTTTTACTCGACTAGCCTGCGGGATGCATCCTCTCGCACGTGTTTTTACTCGACTAGCCATGCGCATCCCAAAAAACCTGCGCATGCGCATCCCAAAAAACCTGCGCATGCGCATCCCACAAAACCTGCGCATGCGCATCCCACAAAACCTCGCACGTGTTTTTACTCGACTAGCCTGCGGGATGCATCCTCTCGCACGTGTTTTTACTCGACTAGCCTGCGGGATGCATCCTCTCGCACGTGTTTTTGCTCGACTAGCCTGCGGGATGCATCCTCTCGCACGTGTTTTTGCTCGACTAGCCTGCGGGATGCATTCTCTCGCACGTGTTTTTACTCGACTAGCCTGCAGGATGCATCCTCTCGCACGTGTTTTTACTCGACTAGCCTGCGGGATGCATCCTCTCGCACGTGTTTTTACTCGACTACCCTGCGGGATGCATCCTCTCGCACGTGTTTTTGCTCGACTAGCCATGCGCATCCCAAAAAACCTGCGCATGCGCATCCCACAAAACCTGCGCATGCGCATCCCACAAAACCTCGCACGTGTTTTTACTCGACTAGCCTGCGGGATGCATCCTCTCGCACGTGTTTTTACTCGACTAGCCTGCAGGATGCATCCTCTCGCACGTGTTTTTACTCGACTAGCCTGCGGGATGCATCCTCTCGCACGTGTTTTTACTCGACTACCCTGCGGGATGCATCCTCTCGCACGTGTTTTTGCTCGACTAGCCATGCGCATCCCAAAAAACCTGCGCATGCGCATCCCAAAAAACCTGCGCATGCGCATCCCACAAAACCTGCGCATGCGCATCCCACAAAACCTCGCACGTGTTTTTACTCGACTAGCCTGCGGGATGCATCCTCTCGCACGTGTTTTTACTCGACTAGCCTGCGGGATGCATCCTCTCGCACGTGTTTTTGCTCGACTAGCCTGCGGGATGCATCCTCTCGCACGTGTTTTTGCTCGACTAGCCTGCGGGATGCATTCTCTCGCACGTGTTTTTACTCGACTAGCCTGCAGGATGCATCCTCTCGCACGTGTTTTTACTCGACTAGCCTGCGGGATGCATCCTCTCGCACGTGTTTTTACTCGACTACCCTGCGGGATGCATCCTCTCGCACGTGTTTTTGCTCGACTAGCCATGCGCATCCCAAAAAACCTGCGCATGCGCATCCCACAAAACCTGCGCATGCGCATCCCACAAAACCTCGCACGTGTTTTTACTCGACTAGCCTGCGGGATGCATCCTCTCGCACGTGTTTTTACTCGACTAGCCTGCGGGATGCATCCTCTCGCACGTGTTTTTGCTCGACTAGCCTGCGGGATGCATCCTCTCGCACGTGTTTTTGCTCGACTAGCCTGCGGGATGCATTCTCTCGCACGTGTTTTTACTCGACTAGCCTGCAGGATGCATCCTCTCGCACGTGTTTTTACTCGACTAGCCTGCGGGATGCATCCTCTCGCACGTGTTTTTACTCGACTACCCTGCGGGATGCATCCTCTCGCACGTGTTTTTGCTCGACTAGCCATGCGCATCCCAAAAAACCTGCGCATGCGCATCCCACAAAACCTGCGCATGCGCATCCCACAAAACCTCGCACGTGTTTTTACTCGACTAGCCTGCGGGATGCATCCTCTCGCACGTGTTTTTACTCGACTAGCCTGCAGGATGCATCCTCTCGCACGTGTTTTTACTCGACTAGCCTGCGGGATGCATCCTCTCGCACGTGTTTTTACTCGACTACCCTGCGGGATGCATCCTCTCGCACGTGTTTTTGCTCGACTAGCCATGCGCATCCCAAAAAACCTGCGCATGCGCATCCCACAAAACCTCGCACGTGTTTTTACTCGACTAGCCTGCGGGATGCATCCTCTCGCACGTGTTTTTACTCGACTAGCCTGCGGGATGCATCCTCTCGCACGTGTTTTTACTCGACTACCCTGCGGGATGCATCCTCTCGCACGTGTTTTTGCTCGACTAGCCTTGCGCATCCCAAAAAACCTGCGCATGCGCATCCCACAAAACCTGCGCATGCGAATCCCACAAAACCTCGCACGTGTTTTTACTCGACTAGCCTGCGGGATGCATCCTCTCGCACGTGTTTTTACTCGACTAGCCTGCGGGATGCATCCTCTCGCACGTGTTTTTGCTGGACTAGCCTGCGGGATGCATCCTCTCGCACGTGTTTTTGCTCGACTAGGCATGCGCATCCCAAAAAACCTGCGCATGCGCATCCCACAAAACCTCGCACGTGTTTTTACTCGACTAGCCTGCGGGATGCATCCTCTCGCACGTGTTTTTACTCGACTAGCCTGCGGGATGCATCCTCTCGCACGTGTTTTTACTCGACTAGCCTGCGGGATGCATCCTCTCGCACGTGTTTTTACTCGACTAGCCATGCGCATCCCAAAAAACCTGCGCATGCGCATCCCACAAAACCTGCGCATGCGCATCCCACAAAACCTCGCACGTGTTTTTACTCGACTAGCCTGCGGGATGCATCCTCTCGCACGAGTTTTTACTCGACTAGCCTGCGGGATGCATCCTCTCGCACGTGTTTTTGCTCGACTAGCCTGCGGGATGCATCCTCTCGCACGAGTTTTTGCTCGACTAGCCTGCGGGATGCATTCTCTCGCACGTGTTTTTACTCGACTAGCCTGCAGGATGCATCCTCTCGCACGTGTTTTTACTCGACTAGCCTGCGGGATGCATCCTCTCGCACGTGTTTTTACTCGACTACCCTGCGGGATGCATCCTCTCGCACGTGTTTTTGCTCGACTAGCCATGCGCATCCCAAAAAACCTGCGCATGCGCATCCCACAAAACCTCGCACGTGTTTTTACTCGACTAGCCTGCGGGATGCATCCTCTCGCACGTGTTTTTACTCGACTAGCCTGCGGGATGCATCCTCTCGCACGTGTTTTTGCTCGACTAGCCATGCGCATCCCAAAAAACCTGCGCAGGCGCATCCCACAAAACCTGCGCATGCGCATCCTACAAAACCTCGCACGTGATTTTACTCGACTAGCCTGCGGGATGCATCCCCTCGCACGTGTTTTTACTCGACTAGCCTGCAGGATGCATCCTCTCGCACGTGTTTTTACTCGACTAGCCTGCGGGATGCATCCTCTCGCACGTGTTTTTACTCGAATAGCCTGCGGGATGCATCCTCTCGCACGTGTTTTTGCTCGACTAGCCATGCGCATCCCAAAAAACCTGCGCATGCGCATCCCAAAAAACCTCGCACGTGTTTTTACTCGACTAGCCTGCGGGATGCATCCTCTCGCACGTGTTTTTACTCGACTAGCCTGCAGGATGCATCCTCTCGCACGTGTTTTTACTCGACTAGCCTGCGGGATGCATCCTCTCGCACGTGTTTTTGCTCCACTAGAAATGCGCATCCCAAAAAACCTGCGCATGCGCATCCCAAAAAACCTGCGCATGCGCATCCCACAAAACCTCGCACGTGTTTTTACTCGACTAGCCTGCGGGATGCATCCTCCCGCACGTGTTTTTACTCGACTAGCCTGCGGGATGCATCCTCTCGCACGTGTTTTTACTCGACTAGCCTGCGGGATGCATCCTCTCGCACGTGTTTTTACTCGACTAGCCTGCAGGATGCATCCTCTCGCACGTGTTTTTACTCGACTAGCCTGCGGGATGCATCCTCTCGCACGTGTTTTTACTCGACTAGCCTGCGGGATGCATCCTCTCGCACGTGTTTTTGCTGGACTAGCCTGCGGGATGCATCCTCTCGCACGTGTTTTAGCTCGACTAGGCATGCGCATCCCAAAAAACCTGCGCATGCGCATCCCAAAAAACCTGCGCATGGGCATCCCACAAAACCTGCGCATGCG
The DNA here is from genome assembly GCF_051020765.1 of Lasioglossum baleicum. NCBI lineage: Eukaryota > Metazoa > Arthropoda > Insecta > Hymenoptera > Halictidae > Lasioglossum > Lasioglossum baleicum. Next base: position 118,544 of record NW_027469356.1, read on the forward strand.
CATCCCACAAAACCTCGCACGCGTTTTTACTCGACTAGCCTGCGGGATGCATCCTCTCGCACGTGTTTTTACTCGACTAGCCTGCGGGATGCATCCTCTCGCACGTGTTTTTGCTCGACTAGCCTGCGGGATGCATCCTCTCGCACGTGTTTTTGCTCGACTAGCCTGCGGGATGCATCCTCTCGCACGTGTTTTTACTCGACTAGCCTGCAGGATGCATCCTCTCGCACGTGTTTTTACTCGACTAGCCTGCGGGATGCATCCTCTCGCACGTGTTTTTACTCGACTACCCTGCGGGATGCATCCTCTCGCACGTGTTTTTGCTCGACTAGCCATGCGCATCCCAAAAAACCTGCGCATGCGCATCCCACAAAACCTGCGCAAGCGCATCCCACAAAACCTCGCACGTGTTTTTACTCGACTAGCCTGCGGGATGCATCCTCTCGCACGTGTTTTTACTCGACTAGCCTGCGGGATGCATCCTCTCGCACGTGTTTTTACTCGACTAGCCTGCGGGATGCATCCTCTCGCACGTGTTTTTGCTCGACTAGCCTGCGGGATGCATCCTCTCGCACGTGTTTTTGCTCGACTAGACTGCGGGATGCATCCTCTCGCACGTGTTTGTGCTCGACTAGCCTGCGGGATGCATCCTCTCGCACGTGTTTTTACTCGACTAGCCTGCGGGATGCATCCTCTCGCACGTGTTTCTGCTCGACTAGCCTGCGGGATGCATCCTCTCGCACGTGTTTTTGCTCGACTAGCCTGCGGGATGCATCCTCTCGCACGTGTTTTTACGCGACTAGCCTGCTGGATGCATCCTCTCGCACGTGTTTTTACTCGACTAGCCTGCGGGATGCATCCTCTCGCACGTGTTTTTACTCGACTACCCTGCGGGATGCATCCGCTCGCACGTGTTTTTGCTCGACTAGCCATGCGCATCCCAAAAATCTGCGCATGCGCATCCCACAAAACCTCGCACGTGTTTTTACTCGACTAGCCTGCGGGATGCATCCTCTCGCACGTGTTTTTCCTCGACTAGCCTGCGGGATGCATCCTCTCGCACGTGTTTTTACTCGACTACCCTGCGGGATGCATCCTCTTGCACGTGTTTTTGCTCGACTAGCCATGCGCATCCCAAAAAACCTGCGCATGCGCATCCCACAAAACCTCGCACGTGTTTTTACTCGACTAGCCTGCGGGATGCATCCTCTCGCACGTGTTTTTACTCGACTAGCCTGCAGGATGCATCCTCTCGCACGTGTTTTTACTCGACTAGCCTGCGGGATGCATCCTCTCGCACGTGTTTTTACTCGACTAGCCTGCGGGATGCATCCTCTCGCACGTGTTTTTGCTGGACTAGCCTGCGGGATGCATCCTCTCGCACGTGTTTTTGCTCGACTAGGCATGCGCATCCCAAAAAACCTGCTCATGCGCATCCCACAAAACCTCGCACGTGTTTTTACTCGACTAGCCTGCGGGATGCATCCTCTCGCACGTGTTTTTACTCGACTAGCCATGCGCATCCCAAAAAACCTGCGCATGCGCATCCCACAAAACCTGCGCATGCGCATCCTACAAAACCTCGCACGTGTTTTTACTCGACTAGCCTGCGGGATGCATCCTCTCGCACGTGTTTTTACTCGACTAGCCTGCGGGATGCATCCTCTCGCACGTGTTTTTACTCGACTACCCTGCGGGATGCATCCTCTCGCACGTGTTTTTGCTCGACTAGCCTTGCGCATCCCAAAAAACCTGCGCATGCGCATCCCACAAAACCTCGCACGTGTTTTTAGTCGACTAGCCTGCGGGATGCATCCTCTCGCACGTGTTTTTACTCGACTAGCCTGCGGGATGCATCCTCTCGCACGTGTTTTTACTCGACTAGCCTGCGGGATGCATCCTCTCGCACGTGTTTTTGCTCGACTAGCCTGCGGGATGCATCCTCTCGCACGTGTTTTTGCTCGACTAGGCATGCGCATCCCAAAAAACCTGCGCATGCGCATCCCAAAAAACCTGCGCATGCGCATCCCACAAAACCTGTGCATGCGCATCCCACAAAACCTCGCACGTGTTTTTACTCGACTAGCCTGCGGGATGCATCCTCTCGCACGTGTTTTTACTCGACTAGCCTGCGGGATGCATCCTCTCGCACGTGTTTTTACTCGACTAGCCTGCGGGATGCATCCTCTCGCACGTGTTTTTCCTCGACTAGCCATGCGCATCCCAAAAAACCTGCGCATGCGCATCCCAAAAAACCTGCGCATGCGCATCCCACAAAACCTGCGCATGCGCATCCCACAAAACCTCGCACGTGTTTTTACTCGACTAGCCTGCGGGATGCATCCTCTCGCACGTGTTTTTACTCGACTAGCCTGCGGGATGCATCCTCTCGCACGTGTTTTTGCTGGACTAGCCTGCGGGATGCATCCTCTCTCACGTGTTTTTGCTCGACTAGCCTGCGGGATGCATCCTCTCGCACGTGTTTTTCCTCGACTAGCCATGCGCATCCCAAAAAACCTGCGCATGCGCATCCCACAAAACCTGCGCATGCGCATCCCACAAAACCTCGCACGTGTTTTTACTCGACTAGCCTGCGGGATGCATCCTCTCGCACGTGTTTTTGCACGACTAGCCTGCGGGATGCATCCTCTCGCACGTGTTTTTGCTCGACTAGACTGCGGGATGCATCCTCTCGCACGTGTTTGTGCTCGACTAGCCTGCGGGATGCATCCTCTCGCACGTGTTTTTACTCGACTAGCCTGCGGGATGCATCCTCTCGCACGTGTTTCTGCTCGACTAGCCTGCGGGATGCATCCTCTCGCACGTGTTTTTGCTCGACTAGCCTGCGGGATGCATCCTCTCGCACGTGTTTTTACTCGACTAGCCTGCAGGATGCATCCTCTCGCACGTGTTTTTACTCGACTAGCCTGCGGGATGCATCCTCTCGCACGTGTTTTTACTCGACTACCCTGCGGGATGCATCCTCTCGCACGTGTTTTTGCTCGACTAGCCATGCGCATCCCAAAAAACCTGCGCATGCGCATCCCACAAAACCTCGCACGTGTTTTTACTCGACTAGCCTGCGGGATGCATCCTCTCGCACGTGTTTTTACTCGACTAGCCTGCGGGATGCATCCTCTCGCACGTGTTTATACTCGACTACCCTGCGGGATGCATCCTCTTGCACGTGTTTTTGCTCGATTAGCCATGCGCATCCCAAAAAACCTGCGCATGCGCATCCCACAAAACCTCGCACGTGTTTTTACTCGACTAGCCTGCGGGATGCATCCTCTCGCACGTGTTTTTACTCGACTAGCCTGCAGGATGCATCCTCTCGCACGTGTTTTTACTCGACTAGCCTGCGGGATGCATCCTCTCGCACGTGTTATTACTCGACTAGCCTGCGGGATGCATCCTCTCGCACGTGTTTTTGCTGGACTAGCCTGCGGGATGCATCCTCTCGCACGTGTTTTTGCTCGACTAGGCATGCGCATCCCAAAAAACCTGCGCATGCGCATCCCACAAAACCTCGCACGTGTTTTTACTCGACTAGCCTGCGGGATGCATCCTCTCGCACGTGTTTTTACTCGACTAGCCTGCGGGATGCATCCTCTCGCACGTGTTTTTACTCGACTAGCCTGCGGGATGCATCCTCTCGCACGTGTTTTTACTCGACTAGCCATGCGCATCCCACAAAACCTGCGCATGCGCATCCCACAAAACCTCGCACGTGTTTTTACTCGACTAGCCTGCGGGATGCATCCTCTCGCACGTGTTTTTACTCGACTAGCCTGCGGGATGCATCCTCTCGCACGTGTTTTTACTCGACTACCCTGCGGGATGCATCCTCTCGCACGTGTTTTTGCTCGACTAGCCTTGCGCATCCCAAAAAACCTGCGCATGCGCATCCCACAAAACCTGCGCATGCGAATCCCACAAAACCTCGCACGTGTTTTTACTCGACTAGCCTGCGGGATGCATCCTCTCGCACGTGTTTTTACTCGACTAGCCTGCGGGATGCATCCTCTCGCACGTGTTTTTGCTGGACTAGCCTGCGGGATGCATCCTCTCGCACGTGTTTTTGCTCGACTAGGCATGCGCATCCCAAAAAACCTGCGCATGCGCATCCCACAAAACGTCGCACGTGTTTTTACTCGACTAGCCTGCGGGATGCATCCTCTCGCACGTGTTTTTACTCGACTAGCCTGCAGGATGCATCCTTTCGCACGTGTTTTTACTCGACTAGCCTGCGGGATGCATCCTCTCGCACGTGTTTTTACTCGACTAGCCATGCGCATCCCAAAAAACCTGCGCATGCGCATCCCACAAAACCTGCGCATGCGCATCCCACAAAACCTCGCACGTGTTTTTACTCGACTAGCCTGCGGGATGCATCCTCTCGCACGTGTTTTTACTCGACTAGCCTGCGGGATGCATCCTCTCGCACGTGTTTTTGCTCGACTAGCCTGCGGGATGCATCCTCTCGCACGTGTTTTTGCTCGACTAGGCATGCGCATCCCAAAAAACCTGCGCATGCGCATCCCACAAAACCTGCGCATGCGCATCCCACAAAAACCTCGCACGTTGTTTTTACTCGACTAGCCTGCGGGATGCATCCTCTCGCACGTGTTTTTACTCGACTAGCCTGCGGGATGCATCCTCTCGCACGTGTTTTTGCCTAGACTAGCCTGCGGGATGCATCCTCTCGCACGTGTTTTTGCTCGACTAGGCATGCGCATCCCAAAAAACCTGCGCATGCGCATCCCACAAAACCTGCGCATGCGCATCCCACAAAACCTCGCACGTGTTTTTACTCGACTAGCCTGCGGGATGCATCCTCTCGCACGTGTTTTTACTCGACTAGCCTGCGGATGCATCCTCTCGCACGTGTTTTTGCTCGACTAGCCTGCGGGATGCATCCTCTCGCACGTGTTTTTGCTCGACTAGCCTGCGGGATGCCATCCTCTCGCACGTGTTTTTACTCGACTAGCCTGCCAGGATGCATCCTCTCAGCACGTGTTTTTACTCGACTAGCCTGCGGGATGCATCCTCTCGCACGTGTTTTACTCGACTACCTGCGGGATGCATCCTCTCGCACGTGTTTTTGCTCGACTAGCCATGCGCATCCAAAAACCTGCGCATGCGCATCCCACAAAACCTGCGCATGCGCATCCACAAAACCTCGCACGTGTTTTTGCTCGACTAGCCTGCGGATGCATCCTCTCGCACGTGTTTCTTTACTCGACTAGCCTGCGGGATGCATCCTCTCGCACGTGTTTTTTGCTCGACTAGCCATGCGCATCCCAAAAAACCTGCGCATGCGCATCCCCAAAACCTGCGCATGCGCATCCTACAAAACCTCGCACGTGTTTTTACTCGACTAGCCTGCGGGATGCATCCCTCGCACGTGTTTTTACTCGACTAGCCTGCAGGATGCATCCTCTCGCACGTGTTTTTACTCGACTAGCCTGCGGGATGCATCCTCTCGCACGTGTTTTTACTCGAATAGCCTGCGGGATGCATCCTCTCGCACGTGTTTTTGCTCGACTAGCCATGCGCATCCCAAAAAACCTGCGCATGCGCATCCAAAAAACCTCGCACGTGTTTTTACTCGACTAGCCTGCGGGATGCATCCTCTCGCACGTGTTTTTACTCGACTAGCCTGCAGGATGCATCCTCTCGCACGTGTTTTTACTCGACTAGCCTGCGGGATGCATCCTCTCGCACGTGTTTTTGCTCGACTAGCCATGCGCATCCCAAAAAACCTGCGCATGCGCATCCCACAAAACCTGCGCATGCGCATCCCACAAAACCTCGCACGTGTTTTTACTCGACTAGCCTGCGGGATGCATCCTCCCGCACGTGTTTTTACTCGACTAGCCTGCGGGATGCATCCTCTCGCACGTGTTTTTACTCGACTAGCCTGCGGGATGCATCCTCTCGCACGTGTTTTTTACTCGACTAGCCTGCAGGATGCATCCTCTCGCACGTGTTTTTACTCGACTAGCCTGCGGGATGCATCCTCTCGCACGTGTTTTTACTCGACTAGCCTGCGGGATGCATCCTCTCGCACGTGTTTTTACTCGACTAGCCTGCGGGATGCATCCTCTCGGCACGTGTTTTTACTCGACTAGCCTGCGGGATGCATCCTCTCGCACGTGTTTTTGCTGGACTAGCCTGCGGGATGCATCCTCTCGCACGTGTTTTAGCTCGACTAGGCATGCGCATCCCAAAAAACCTGCGCATGCGCATCCCAAAAAACCTGCGCATGCGCATCCCAAAAACCTGCGCATGCGCATCCCAAAAAACCTGCGCATGCGCATGAAACAAAACCTGCGCATGCGATCCCACAAAACCTCGCACGTGTTTTTACTCGACTAGCCTGCGGGATGCATCCTCTCGCACGTGTTTTTACTGGACTAGCCTGCGGGATGCATCCCCTCGCACGTGTTTTTGCTCGACTAGCCTGCGGGATGCATCCTCTCGCACGTGTTTTTGCTCGACTAGCCTGCGGGATGCATCCTCTCGCACGTGTTTTTACTCGACTAGCCTGCAGGATGCATCCTCTCGCACGTGTTTTTACTCGACTAGCCTGCGGGATGCATCCTCTCGCACGTGTTTTTACTCGACTACCCTGCGGGATGCATCCTCTCGCACGTGTTTTTGCTCGACTAGCCATGCGCATCCCAAAAAACCTGCGCATGCGCATCCCACAAAACCTGCGCATGCGCATCCCACAAAACCCCGCACGTGTTTTTACTCGACTAGCCTGCGGGATGCATCCTCTCGCACGTGTTTTTACTCGACTAGCCTGCGGGATGCATCCTCTCGCACGTGTTTTTACTCGACTACCCTGCGGGATGCATCCTCTCGCACGTGTTTTTGCTCGACTAGCCATGCGCATCACAAAAAACCTGCGCATGCGCATCCCACAAAACCTGCGCATGCGCATCCTACAAAACCTCGCACGTGTTTTTACTCGACTAGCCTGCGGGATGCATCCTCTCGCACGTGTTTTTACTCGACTAGCCTGCGGGATGCATCCTCTCGCACGTGTTTTTGCTCGACTAGCCTGCGGGATGCATCCTCTCGCACGTGTTTTTGCTCGACTAGACTGCGGGATGCATCCTCTCGCACGTGTTTGTGCTCGACTAGCCTGCGGGATGCATCCTCTCGCACGTGTTTTTACTCGACTAGCCTGCGGGATGCATCCTCTCGCACGTGTTTCTGCTCGACTAGCCTGCGGGATGCATCCTCTCGCACGTGTTTTTGCTCGACTAGCCTGCGGGATGCATCCTCTCGCACGTGTTTTTACTCGACTAGCCTGCGGGATGCATCCTCTCGCACGTGTTTTTACTCGACTACCCTGCGGGATGCATCCTCTCGCACGTGTTTTTGCTCGACTAGCCATGCGCATCCCAAAAACCTGCGCATGCGCATCCCACAAAACCTGCGCATGCGCATCCCACAAAACCCCGCACGTGTTTTTACTCGACTAGCCTGCGGGATGCATCCTCTCGCACGTGTTTTTACTCGACTAGCCTGCGGGATGCATCCTCTCGCACGTGTTTCTGCTCGACTAGCCTGCGGGATGCATCCTCTCGCACGTGTTTTTGCTCGACTAGCCTGCGGGATGCATCCTCTCGCACGTGTTTTTACTCGACTAGCCTGCGGGATGCATCCTCTCGCACGTGTTTTTACTCGACTACCCTGCGGGATGCATCCTCTCGCACGTGTTTTTGCTCGACTAGCCATGCGCATCCCAAAAAACCTGCGCATGCGCATCCCACAAAACCTGCGCATGCGCATCCCACAAAACCCCGCACGTGTTTTTACTCGACTAGCCTGCGGGACGCATCCTCTCGCACGTGTTTTTACTCGACTAGCCTGCGGGATGCATCCTCTCGCACGTGTTTTTACTCGACTACCCTGCGGGATGCATCCTCTCGCACGTGTTTTTGCTCGACTAGCCATGCGCATCACAAAAAACCTGCGCATGCGCATCCCACAAAACCTGCGCATGCGCATCCTACAAAACCTCGCACGTGTTTTTACTCGACTAGCCTGCGGGATGCATCCTCTCGCACGTGTTTTTGCTCGACTAGCCTGCGGGATGCATCCTCTCGCACGTGTTTTTGCTCGACTAGACTGCGGGATGCATCCTATCGCACGTGTTTGTGCTCGACTAGCCTGCGGGATGCATCCTCTCGCACGTGTTTTTACTCGACTAGCCTGCGGGATGCATCCTCTCGCACGTGTTTCTGCTCGACTAGCCTGCGGGATGCATCCTCTCGCACGTGTTTTTGCTCGACTAGCCTGCGGGATGCATCCTCTCGCACGTGTTTTTACTCGACTAGCCTGCAGGATGCATCCTCTCGCACGTGTTTTTACTCGACTAGCCTGCGGGATGCATCCTCTCGCACGTGTTTTTACTCGACTACCCTGCGGGATGCATCCGCTCGCACGTGTTTTTGCTCGACTAGCCATGCGCATCCCAAAAAACCTGCGCATGCGCATCCCACAAAACCTCGCACGTGTTTTTACTCGACTAGCCTGCGGGATGCATCCTCTCGCACGTGTTTTTACTCGACTAGCCTGCGGGATGCATCCTCTCGCACGTGTTTTTGCTCGACTAGCCTGCGGGATGCATCCTCTCGCACGTGTTTTTGCTCGACTAGCCTGCGGGATGCATCCTCTCGCACGTGTTTTTACTCGACTAGCCTGCAGGATGCATCCTCTCGCACGTGTTTTTACTCGACTAGCCTGCGGGATGCATCCTCTCGCACGTGTTTTTACTCGACTACCCTGCGGGATGCATCCTCTCGCACGTGTTTTTCCTCGACTAGCCATGCGCATCCCAAAAAACCTGCGCATGCGCATCCCACAAAACCTGCGCATGCGCATCCCACAAAACCTCGCACGTGTTTTTACTCGACTAGCCTGCGGGATGCATCCTCTCGCACGTGTTTTTGCTCGACTAGCCTGCGGGATGCATCCTCTCGCACGTGTTTTTGCTCGACTAGACTGCGGGATGCATCCTCTCGCACGTGTTTGTGCTCGACTAGCCTGCGGGATGCATCCTCTCGCACGTGTTTTTACTCGACTAGCCTGCGGGATGCATCCTCTCGCACGTGTTTCTGCTCGACTAGCCTGCGGGATGCATCCTCTCGCACGTGTTTTTGCTCGACTAGCCTGCGGGATGCATCCTCTCGCACGTGTTTTTACTCGACTAGCCTGCAGGATGCATCCTCTCGCACGTGTTTTTACTCGACTAGCCTGCGGGATGCATCCTCTCGCACGTGTTTTTACTCGACTACCCTGCGGGATGCATCCTCTCGCACGTGTTTTTGCTCGACTAGCCATGCGCATCCCAAAAAACCTGCGCATGCGCATCCCACAAAACCTCGCACGTGTTTTTACTCGACTAGCCTGCGGGATGCATCCTCTCGCACGTGTTTTTACTCGACTAGCCTGCGGGATGCATCCTCTCGCACGTGTTTATACTCGACTACCCTGCGGGATGCATCCTCTTGCACGTGTTTTTGCTCGATTAGCCATGCGCATCCCAAAAAACCTGCGCATGCGCATCCCACAAAACCTCGCACGTGTTTTTACTCGACTAGCCTGCGGGATGCATCCTCTCGCACGTGTTTTTACTCGACTAGCCTGCAGGATGCATCCTCTCGCACGTGTTTTTACTCGACTAGCCTGCGGGATGCATCCTCTCGCACGTGTTATTACTCGACTAGCCTGCGGGATGCATCCTCTCGCACGTGTTTTTGCTGGACTAGCCTGCGGGATGCATCCTCTCGCACGTGTTTTTGCTCGACTAGGCATGCGCATCCCAAAAAACCTGCGCATGCGCATCCCACAAAACCTCGCACGTGTTTTTACTCGACTAGCCTGCGGGATGCATCCTCTCGCACGTGTTTTTATTCGACTAGCCTGCGGGATGCATCCTCTCGCACGTGTTTTTACTCGACTAGCCTGCGGGATGCATCCTCTCGCACGTGTTTTTACTCGACTAGCCATGCGCATCCCACAAAACCTGCGCATGCGCATCCCACAAAACCTCGCACGTGTTTTTACTCGACTAGCCTGCGGGATGCATCCTCTCGCACGTGTTTTTACTCGACTAGCCTGCGGGATGCATCCTCTCGCACGTGTTTTTACTCGACTACCCTGCGGGATGCATCCTCTCGCACGTGTTTTTGCTCGACTAGCCTTGCGCATCCCAAAAAACCTGCGCATGCGCATCCCACAAAACCTGCGCATGCGAATCCCACAAAACCTCGCACGTGTTTTTACTCGACTAGCCTGCGGGATGCATCCTCTCGCACGTGTTTTTACTCGACTAGCCTGCGGGATGCATCCTCTCGCACGTGTTTTTGCTGGACTAGCCTGCGGGATGCATCCTCTCGCACGTGTTTTTGCTCGACTAGGCATGCGCATCCCAAAAAACCTGCGCATGCGCATCCCACAAAACGTCGCACGTGTTTTTACTCGACTAGCCTGCGGGATGCATCCTCTCGCACGTGTTTTTACTCGACTAGCCTGCAGGATGCATCCTTTCGCACGTGTTTTTACTCGACTAGCCTGCGGGATGCATCCTCTCGCACGTGTTTTTACTCGACTAGCCATGCGCATCCCAAAAAACCTGCGCATGCGCATCCCACAAAACCTGCGCATGCGCATCCCACAAAACCTCGCACGTGTTTTTACTCGACTAGCCTGCGGGATGCATCCTCTCGCACGTGTTTTTACTCGACTAGCCTGCGGGATGCATCCTCTCGCACGTGTTTTTGCTCGACTAGCCTGCGGGATGCATCCTCTCGCACGTGTTTTTGCTCGACTAGGCATGCGCATCCCAAAAAACCTGCGCATGCGCATCCCACAAAACCTGCGCATGCGCATCCCACAAAACCTCGCACGTGTTTTTACTCGACTAGCCTGCGGGATGCATCCTCTCGCACGTGTTTTTACTCGACTAGCCTGCGGGATGCATCCTCTCGCACGTGTTTTTGCTCGACTAGCCTGCGGGATGCATCCTCTCGCACGTGTTTTTGCTCGACTAGGCATGCGCATCCCAAAAAACCTGCGCATGCGCATCCCACAAAACCTGCGCATGCGCATCCCACAAAACCTCGCACGTGTTTTTACTCGACTAGCCTGCGGGATGCATCCTCTCGCACGTGTTTTTACTCGACTAGCCTGCGGGATGCATCCTCTCGCACGTGTTTTTGCTCGACTAGCCTGCGGGATGCATCCTCTCGCACGTGTTTTTGCTCGACTAGCCTGCGGGATGCATCCTCTCGCACGTGTTTTTACTCGACTAGCCTGCAGGATGCATCCTCTCGCACGTGTTTTTACTCGACTAGCCTGCGGGATGCATCCTCTCGCACGTGTTTTTACTCGACTACCCTGCGGGATGCATCCTCTCGCACGTGTTTTTGCTCGACTAGCCATGCGCATCCCAAAAAACCTGCGCATGCGCATCCCACAAAACCTGCGCATGCGCATCCCACAAAACCTCGCACGTGTTTTTGCTCGACTAGCCTGCGGGATGCATCCTCTCGCACGTGTTTTTACTCGACTAGCCTGCGGGATGCATCCTCTCGCACGTGTTTTTGCTCGACTAGCCATGCGCATCCCAAAAAACCTGCGCATGCGCATCCCACAAAACCTGCGCATGCGCATCCTACAAAACCTCGCACGTGTTTTTACTCGACTAGCCTGCGGGATGCATCCCCTCGCACGTGTTTTTACTCGACTAGCCTGCAGGATGCATCCTCTCGCACGTGTTTTTACTCGACTAGCCTGCGGGATGCATCCTCTCGCACGTGTTTTTACTCGAATAGCCTGCGGGATGCATCCTCTCGCACGTGTTTTTGCTCGACTAGCCATGCGCATCCCAAAAAACCTGCGCATGCGCATCCCAAAAAACCTCGCACGTGTTTTTACTCGACTAGCCTGCGGGATGCATCCTCTCGCACGTGTTTTTACTCGACTAGCCTGCAGGATGCATCCTCTCGCACGTGTTTTTACTCGACTAGCCTGCGGGATGCATCCTCTCGCACGTGTTTTTGCTCGACTAGCCATGCGCATCCCAAAAAACCTGCGCATGCGCATCCCACAAAACCTGCGCATGCGCATCCCACAAAACCTCGCACGTGTTTTTACTCGACTAGCCTGCGGGATGCATCCTCCCGCACGTGTTTTTACTCGACTAGCCTGCGGGATGCATCCTCTCGCACGTGTTTTTACTCGACTAGCCTGCGGGATGCATCCTCTCGCACGTGTTTTTACTCGACTAGCCTGCAGGATGCATCCTCTCGCACGTGTTTTTACTCGACTAGCCTGCGGGATGCATCCTCTCGCACGTGTTTTTACTCGACTAGCCTGCGGGATGCATCCTCTCGCACGTGTTTTTGCTGGACTAGCCTGCGGGATGCATCCTCTCGCACGTGTTTTAGCTCGACTAGGCATGCGCATCCCAAAAAACCTGCGCATGCGCATCCCAAAAAACCTGCGCATGCGCATCCCAAAAAACCTGCGCATGCGCATGAAACAAAACCTGCGCATGCGCATCCCACAAAACCTCGCACGTGTTTTTACTCGACTAGCCTGCGGGATGCATCCTCTCGCACGTGTTTTTACTCGACTAGCCTGCGGGATGCATCCCCTCGCACGTGTTTTTGCTCGACTAGCCTGCGGGATGCATCCTCTCGCACGTGTTTTTGCTCGACTAGCCTGCGGGATGCATCCTCTCGCACGTGTTTTTACTCGACTAGCCTGCAGGATGCATCCTCTCGCACGTGTTTTTACTCGACTAGCCTGCGGGATGCATCCTCTCGCACGTGTTTTTACTCGACTACCCTGCGGGATGCATCCTCTCGCACGTGTTTTTGCTCGACTAGCCATGCGCATCCCAAAAAACCTGCGCATGCGCATCCCACAAAACCTGCGCATGCGCATCCCACAAAACCCCGCACGTGTTTTTACTCGACTAGCCTGCGGGATGCATCCTCTCGCACGTGTTTTTACTCGACTAGCCTGCGGGATGCATCCTCTCGCACGTGTTTTTACTCGACTACCCTGCGGGATGCATCCTCTCGCACGTGTTTTTGCTCGACTAGCCATGCGCATCACAAAAAACCTGCGCATGCGCATCCCACAAAACCTGCGCATGCGCATCCTACAAAACCTCGCACGTGTTTTTACTCGACTAGCCTGCGGGATGCATCCTCTCGCACGTGTTTTTACTCGACTAGCCTGCGGGATGCATCCTCTCGCACGTGTTTTTGCTCGACTAGCCTGCGGGATGCATCCTCTCGCACGTGTTTTTGCTCGACTAGACTGCGGGATGCATCCTCTCGCACGTGTTTGTGCTCGACTAGCCTGCGGGATGCATCCTCTCGCACGTGTTTTTACTCGACTAGCCTGCGGGATGCATCCTCTCGCACGTGTTTCTGCTCGACTAGCCTGCGGGATGCATCCTCTCGCACGTGTTTTTGCTCGACTAGCCTGCGGGATGCATCCTCTCGCACGTGTTTTTACTCGACTAGCCTGCGGGATGCATCCTCTCGCACGTGTTTTTACTCGACTACCCTGCGGGATGCATCCTCTCGCACGTGTTTTTGCTCGACTAGCCATGCGCATCCCAAAAAACCTGCGCATGCGCATCCCACAAAACCTGCGCATGCGCATCCCACAAAACCCCGCACGTGTTTTTACTCGACTAGCCTGCGGGATGCATCCTCTCGCACGTGTTTTTACTCGACTAGCCTGCGGGATGCATCCTCTCGCACGTGTTTCTGCTCGACTAGCCTGCGGGATGCATCCTCTCGCACGTGTTTTTGCTCGACTAGCCTGCGGGATGCATCCTCTCGCACGTGTTTTTACTCGACTAGCCTGCGGGATGCATCCTCTCGCACGTGTTTTTACTCGACTACCCTGCGGGATGCATCCTCTCGCACGTGTTTTTGCTCGACTAGCCATGCGCATCCCAAAAAACCTGCGCATGCGCATCCCACAAAACCTGCGCATGCGCATCCCACAAAACCCCGCACGTGTTTTTACTCGACTAGCCTGCGGGACGCATCCTCTCGCACGTGTTTTTACTCGACTAGCCTGCGGGATGCATCCTCTCGCACGTGTTTTTACTCGACTACCCTGCGGGATGCATCCTCTCGCACGTGTTTTTGCTCGACTAGCCATGCGCATCACAAAAAACCTGCGCATGCGCATCCCACAAAACCTGCGCATGCGCATCCTACAAAACCTCGCACGTGTTTTTACTCGACTAGCCTGCGGGATGCATCCTCTCGCACGTGTTTTTACTCGACTAGCCTGCGGGATGCATCCTCTCGCACGTGTTTTTGCTCGACTAGCCTGCGGGATGCATCCTCTCGCACGTGCTTTTGCTCGACTAGACTGCGGGATGCATCCTATCGCACGTGTTTGTGCTCGACTAGCCTGCGGGATGCATCCTCTCGCACGTGTTTTTACTCGACTAGCCTGCGGGATGCATCCTCTCGCACGTGTTTCTGCTCGACTAGCCTGCGGGATGCATCCTCTCGCACGTGTTTTTGCTCGACTAGCCTGCGGGATGCATCCTCTCGCACGTGTTTTTACTCGACTAGCCTGCAGGATGCATCCTCTCGCACGTGTTTTTACTCGACTAGCCTGCGGGATGCATCCTCTCGCACGTGTTTTTACTCGACTACCCTGCGGGATGCATCCGCTCGCACGTGTTTTTGCTCGACTAGCCATGCGCATCCCAAAAAACCTGCGCATGCGCATCCCACAAAACCTCGCACGTGTTTTTACTCGACTAGCCTGCGGGATGCATCCTCTCGCACGTGTTTTTACTCGACTAGCCTGCGGGATGCATCCTCTCGCACGTGTTTTTACTCGACTACCCTGCGGGATGCATCCTCTTGCACGTGTTTTTGCTCGACTAGCCATGCGCATCCCAAAAAACCTGCGCATGCGCATCCCACAAAACCTGCGCATGCGCATCCCACAAAACCTCGCACGTGTTTTTACTCGACTAGCCTGCGGGATGCATCGTCTCGCACGTGTTTTTACTCGACTAGCCTGCAGGATGCATCCTCTCGCACGTGTTTTTACTCGACTAGCCTGCGGGATGCATCCTCTCGCACGTGTTTTTGCTGGACTAGCCTGCGGGATGCATCCTCTCGCACGTGTTTTTGCTCGACTGGGCATGCGCATCCCAAAAAACCTGCGCATGCGCATCCCACAAAACCTCGCACGTGTTTTTACTCGACTAGCCTGCGGGATGCATCCTCTCGCACGTGTTTTTACTCGACTAGCCATGCGCATCCCAAAAAACCTGCGCATGCGCATCCCACAAAACCTGCGCATGCGCATCCCACAAAACCTCGCACGTGTTTTTACTCGACTAGCCTGCGGGATGCATCCTCTCGCACGTGTTTTTACTCGACCAGCCTGCGATTTGCATCCTCTCGCACGTGTTTTTACTCGACTACCCTGCGGGATGCATCCTCTCGCACGTGTTTTTGCTCGACTAGCCTTGCGCATCCCAAAAAACCAGCGCATGCGCATCCCACAAAACCTCGCACGTGTTTTTAGTCGACTAGCCTGCGGGATGCATCCTCTCGCACGTGTTTTTACTCGACTAGCCTGGGGGATGCATCCTCTCGCACGTGTTTTTACTCGACTAGCCTGCGGGATGCATCCTCTCGCACGTGTTTTTGCTCGACTAGCCTGCGGGATGCATCCTCTCGCACGTGTTTTTGCTCGACTAGGCATGCGCATCCCAAAAAACCTGCGCATGCGCATCCCAAAAAACCTGCGCATGCGCATCCCACAAAACCTGTGCATGCGCATCCCACAAAACCTCGCACGTGTTTTTACTCGACTAGCCTGCGGGATGCATCCTCTCGCACGTGTTTTTACTCGACTAGCCTGCGGGATGCATCCTCTCGCACGTGTTTTTACTCGACTAGCCTGCGGGATGCATCCTCTCGCACGTGTTTTTGCTCGACTAGCCTGCGGGATGCATCCTCTCGCACGTGTTTTTGCTCGACTAGGCATGCGCATCCCAAAAAACCTGCGCATGCGCATCCCAAAAAACCTGCGCATGCGCATCCCACAAAACCTGTGCATGCGCATCCCACAAAACCTCGCACGTGTTTTTACTCGACTAGCCTGCGGGATGCATCCTCTCGCACGTGTTTTTACTCGACTAGCCTGCGGGATGCATCCTCTCGCACGTGTTTTTCCTCGACTAGCCATGCGCATCCCAAAAAACCTGCGCATGCGCATCCCACAAAACCTCGCACGTGTTTTTACTCGACTAGCCTGCGGGATGCATCCTCTCGCACGTGTTTTTACTCGACTAGCCTGCGGGATGCATCCTCTCGCACGTGTTTTTGCTCGACTAGCCTGCGGGATGCATCCTCTCGCACGTGTTCTTGCTCGACTAGGCATGCGCACCCCAAAAAACCTGCGCATGCGCATCCCAAAAAACCTGCGCATGCGCATCCCACAAAACCTGTGCATGCGCATCCCACAAAACCTCGCACGTGTTTTTACTCGACTAGCCTGCGGGATGCATCCTCTCGCACGTGTTTTTACTCGACTAGCCTGCGGGATGCATACTCTCGCACGTGTTTTTCCTCGACTAGCCATGCGCATCCCAAAAAACCTGCGCATGCGCATCCCAAAAAACCTGCGCATGCGCATCCCACAAAACCTGCGCATGCGCATCCCACAAAACCTCGCACGTGTTTTTACTCGACTAGCCTGCGGGATGCATCCTCTCGCACGTGTTTTTACTCGACTAGCCTGCGGGATGCATCCTCTCGCACGTGTTTTTGCTCGACTAGCCTGCGGGATGCATCCTCTCGCACGTGTTTTTGCTCGACTAGCCTGCGGGATGCATCCTCTCGCACGTGTTTTTACTCGACTAGCCTGCAGGATGCATCCTCTCGCACGTGTTTTTACTCGACTACCCTGCGGGATGCATCCTCTCGCACGTGTTTTTGCTCGACTAGCCATGCGCATCCCAAAAAACCTGCGCATGCGCATCCCACAAAACCTGCGCATGCGCATCCCACAAAACCTCGCACGTGTTTTTACTCGACTAGCCTGCGGGATGCATCCTCTCGCACGTGTTTTTACTCGACTAGCCTGCGGGATGCATCCTCTCGCACGTGTTTTTGCTCGACTAGCCATGCGCATCCCAAAAAACCTGCGCATGCGCATCCCACAAAACCTGCGCATGCGCATCCTACAAAACCTCGCACGTGTTTTTACTCGACTAGCCTGCGGGATGCATCCCCTCGCACGGATTTTTTACTCGACTAGCCTGCAGGATGCATCCTCTCGCACGTGTTTTTACTCGACTAGCCTGCGGGATGCATCCTCTCGCACGTGTTTTTACTCGAATAGCCTGCGGGATGCATCCTCTCGCACGTGTTTTTGCTCGACTAGCCATGCGCATCCCAAAAAACCTGCGCATGCGCATCCCAAAAAACCTCGCACGTGTTTTTACTCGACTAGCCTGCGGGATGCATCCTCCCGCACGTGTTTTTACTCGACTAGCCTGCGGGATGCATCCTCTCGCACGTGTTTTTACTCGACTAGCCTGCGGGATGCATCCTCTCGCACGTGTTTTTACTCGACTAGCCTGCAGGATGCATCCTCTCGCACGTGTTTTTACTCGACTAGCCTGCGGGATGCATCCTCTCGCACGTGTTTTTACTCGACTAGCCTGCGGGATGCATCCTCTCGCACGTGTTTTTACTCGAATAGCCTGCGGGATGCATCCTCTCGCACGTGTTTTTGCTCGACTAGCCATGCGCATCCCAAAAAACCTGCGCATGCGCATCCCAAAAAACCTCGCACGTGTTTTTACTCGACTAGACTGCGGGATGCATCCTATCGCACGTGTTTGTGCTCGACTAGCCTGCGGGATGCATCCTCTCGCACGTGTTTTTACTCGACTAGCCTGCGGGATGCATCCTCTCGCACGTGTTTCTGCTCGACTAGCCTGCGGGATGCATCCTCTCGCACGTGTTTTTGCTCGACTAGCCTGCGGGATGCATCCTCTCGCACGTGTTTTTACTCGACTAGCCTGCAGGATGCATCCTCTCGCACGTGTTTTTACTCGACTAGCCTGCGGGATGCATCCTCTCGCACGTGTTTTTACTCGACTACCCTGCGGGATGCATCCGCTCGCACGTGTTTTTGCTCGACTAGCCATGCGCATCCCAAAAAACCTGCGCATGCGCATCCCACAAAACCTCGCACGTGTTTTTACTCGACTAGCCTGCGGGATGCATCCTCTCGCACGTGTTTTTACTCGACTAGCCTGCGGGATGCATCCTCTCGCACGTGTTTTTACTCGACTACCCTGCGGGATGCATCCTCTTGCACGTGTTTTTGCTCGACTAGCCATGCGCATCCCAAAAAACCTGCGCATGCGCATCCCACAAAACCTGCGCATGCGCATCCCACAAAACCTCGCACGTGTTTTTACTCGACTAGCCTGCGGGATGCATCGTCTCGCACGTGTTTTTACTCGACTAGCCTGCAGGATGCATCCTCTCGCACGTGTTTTTACTCGACTAGCCTGCGGGATGCATCCTCTCGCACGTGTTTTTGCTGGACTAGCCTGCGGGATGCATCCTCTCGCACGTGTTTTTGCTCGACTGGGCATGCGCATCCCAAAAAACCTGCGCATGCGCATCCCACAAAACCTCGCACGTGTTTTTACTCGACTAGCCTGCGGGATGCATCCTCTCGCACGTGTTTTTACTCGACTAGCCATGCGCATCCCAAAAAACCTGCGCATGCGCATCCCACAAAACCTGCGCATGCGCATCCCACAAAACCTCGCACGTGTTTTTACTCGACTAGCCTGCGGGATGCATCCTCTCGCACGTGTTTTTACTCGACCAGCCTGCGGGATGCATCCTCTCGCACGTGTTTTTACTCGACTACCCTGCGGGATGCATCCTCTCGCACGTGTTTTTGCTCGACTAGCCTTGCGCATCCCAAAAAACCAGCGCATGCGCATCCCACAAAACCTCGCACGTGTTTTTAGTCGACTAGCCTGCGGGATGCATCCTCTCGCACGTGTTTTTACTCGACTAGCCTGGGGGATGCATCCTCTCGCACGTGTTTTTACTCGACTAGCCTGCGGGATGCATCCTCTCGCACGTGTTTTTGCTCGACTAGCCTGCGGGATGCATCCTCTCGCACGTGTTTTTGCTCGACTAGGCATGCGCATCCCAAAAAACCTGCGCATGCGCATCCCAAAAAACCTGCGCATGCGCATCCCACAAAACCTGTGCATGCGCATCCCACAAAACCTCGCACGTGTTTTTACTCGACTAGCCTGCGGGATGCATCCTCTCGCACGTGTTTTTACTCGACTAGCCTGCGGGATGCATCCTCTCGCACGTGTTTTTACTCGACTAGCCTGCGGGATGCATCCTCTCGCACGTGTTTTTGCTCGACTAGCCTGCGGGATGCATCCTCTCGCACGTGTTTTTGCTCGACTAGGCATGCGCATCCCAAAAAACCTGCGCATGCGCATCCCAAAAAACCTGCGCATGCGCATCCCACAAAACCTGTGCATGCGCATCCCACAAAAAATCGCACGTGTTTTTACTCGACTAGCCTGCGGGATGCATCCTCTCGCACGTGTTTTTACTCGACTAGCCTGCGGGATGCATCCTCTCGCACGTGTTTTTCCTCGACTAGCCATGCGCATCCCAAAAAACCTGCGCATGCGCATCCCACAAAACCTCGCACGTGTTTTTACTCGACTAGCCTGCGGGATGCATCCTCTCGCACGTGTTTTTACTCGACTAGCCTGCGGGATGCATCCTCTAGCACGTGTTTTTGCTCGACTAGCCTGCGGGATGCATCCTCTCGCACGTGTTCTTGCTCGACTAGGCATGCGCATCCCAAAAAACCTGCGCATGCGCATCCCAAAAAACCTGCGCATGCGCATCCCACAAAACCTGTGCATGCGCATCCCACAAAACCTCGCACGTGTTTTTACTCGACTAGCCTGCGGGATGCATCCTCTCGCACGTGTTTTTACTCGACTAGCCTGCGGGATGCATACTCTCGCACGTGTTTTTCCTCGACTAGCCATGCGCATCCCAAAAAACCTGCGCATGCGCATCCCAAAAAACCTGCGCATGCGCATCCCACAAAACCTGCGCATGCGCATCCCACAAAACCTCGCACGTGTTTTTACTCGACTAGCCTGCGGGATGCATCCTCTCGCACGTGTTTTTACTCGACTAGCCTGCGGGATGCATCCTCTCGCACGTGTTTTTGCTCGACTAGCCTGCGGGATGCATCCTCTCGCACGTGTTTTTGCTCGACTAGCCTGCGGGATGCATCCTCTCGAACGTGTTTTTACTCGACTAGCCTGCAGGATGCATCCTCTCGCACGTGTTTTTACTCGACTACCCTGCGGGATGCATCCTCTCGCACGTGTTTTTGCTCGACTAGCCATGCGCATCCCAAAAAACCTGCGCATGCGCATCCCACAAAACCTGCGCATGCGCATCCCACAAAACCTCGCACGTGTTTTTACTCGACTAGCCTGCGGGATGCATCCTCTCGCACGTGTTTTTACTCGACTAGCCTGCGGGATGCATCCTCTCGCACGTGTTTTTGCTCGACTAGCCATGCGCATCCCAAAAAACCTGCGCATGCGCATCCCACAAAACCTGCGCATGCGCATCCTACAAAACCTCGCACGTGTTTTTACTCGACTAGCCTGCGGGATGCATCCCCTCGCACGGATTTTTTACTCGACTAGCCTGCAGGATGCATCCTCTCGCACGTGTTTTTACTCGACTAGCCTGCGGGATGCATCCTCTCGCACGTGTTTTTACTCGAATAGCCTGCGGGATGCATCCTCTCGCACGTGTTTTTGCTCGACTAGCCATGCGCATCCCAAAAAACCTGCGCATGCGCATCCCAAAAAACCTCGCACGTGTTTTTACTCGACTAGCCTGCGGGATGCATCCTCCCGCACGTGTTTTTACTCGACTAGCCTGCGGGATGCATCCTCTCGCACGTGTTTTTGCTGGACTAGCCTGCGGGATGCATCCTCTCGCACGTGTTTTAGCTCGACTAGGCATGTGCATCCCAAAAAACCTGCGCATGCGCATCCCAAAAAACCTGCGCATGCGCATCCCAAAAAACCTGCGCATGCGCATCCCACAAAACCTGCGCATGCGCATCCCACAATACCTCGCACGTGTTTTTACTCGACTAGCCTGCGGGATGCATCCTCTCGCACGTGTTTTTACTCGACTAGCCTGCGGGATGCATCCTCTCGCACGTGTTTTTGCTCGACTAGCCTGCGGGATGCATCCTCTCGCACGTGTTTTTGCTCGACTAGCCTGCGGGATGCATCCTCTCGCACGTGTTTTTACTCGACTAGCCTGCAGGATGCATCCTCTCGCACGTGTTTTTACTCGACTAGCCTGCGGGATGCATCCTCTCGCACGTGTTTTTACTCGACTACCCTGCGGGATGCATCCTCTCGCACGTGTTTTTGCTCGACTAGCCATGCGCATCCCAAAAAACCTGCGCATGCGCATCCCACAAAACCTCGCACGTGTTTTTACTCGACTAGCCTGCGGGATGCATCCTCTCGCACGTGTTTTTACTCGACTAGCCTGCGGGATGCATCCTCTCGCACGTGTTTTTACTCGACTACCCTGCGGGATGCATCCTCTTGCACGTGTTTTTGCTCGACTAGCCATGCGCATCCCAAAAAACCTGCGCATGCGCATCCCACAAAACCTGCGCATGCGCATCCCACAAAACCTCGCACGTGTTTTTACTCGACTAGCCTGCGGGATGCATCCTCTCGCACGTGTTTTTACTCGACTAGCCTGCGGGATGCATCCTCTCGCACGTGTTTTTACTCGACTAGCCTGCGGGATGCATCCTCTCGCACGTGTTTTTGCTCGACTAGCCTGCGGGATGCATCCTCTCGCACGTGTTTTTGCTCGACTAGGCATGCGCATCCCAAAAAACCTGCGCATGCGCATCCCAAAAAACCTGCGCATGCGCATCCCACAAAACCTGTGCATGCGCATCCCACAAAACCTCGCACGTGTTTTTACTCGACTAGCCTGCGGGATGCATCCTCTCGCACGTGTTTTTACTCGACTAGCCTGCGGGATGCATCCTCTCGCACGTGTTTTTACTCGACTAGCCTGCGGGATGCATCCTCTCGCACGTGTTTTTACTCGAATAGCCTGCGGGATGCATCCTCTCGCACGTGTTTTTGCTCGACTAGCCATGCGCATCCCAAAAAACCTGCGCATGCGCATCCCTAAAAACCTCGCACGTGTTTTTACTCGACTAGCCTGCGGGATGCATCCTCTCGCACGTGTTTTTACTCGACTAGCCTGCAGGATGCATCTTCTCGCACGTGTTTTTACTCGACTAGCCTGCGGGATGCATCCTCTCGCACGTGTTTTTGCTCAACTAGCCATGCGCATCCCAAAAAACCTGCGCATGCGCATCCCAAAAAACCTGCGCATGCGCATCCCACAAAACCTCGTACGTGTTTTTACTCGACTAGCCTGCGGGATGCATCCTCTCGCACGTGTTTTTACTCGACTAGCCTGCGGGATGCATCCTCTCGCACGTGTTTTTGCTCGACTAGCCTGCGGGATGCATCCTCTCGCACGTGTTTTTGCTCGACTAGCCTGCAGGATGCATCCTCTCGCACGTGTTTTTACTCGACTAGCCTGCGGGATGCATCCTCTCGCACGTGTTTTTACTCGACTACCCTGCGGGATGCATCCTCTCGCACGTGTTTTTGCTCGACTAGCCATGCGCATCCCAAAAAACCTGCGCATGCGCATCCCACAAAACCTCGCACGTGTTTTTACTCGACTAGCCTGCGGGATGCATCCTCTCGCACGTGTTTTTACTCGACTAGCCTGCGGGATGCATCCTCTCGCACGTGTTTTTACTCGACTACCCTGCGGGATGCATCCTCTCGCACGTGTTTTTGCTCGACTAGCCATGCGCATCCCTAAAAACCTGCGCATGCGCATCCCACAAAACCTGCGCATGCGCATCCTACAAAACCTCGCACGTGTTTTTACTCGACTAGCCTGCGGGATGCATCCTCTCGCACGTGTTTTTACTCGACTAGCCTGCAGGATGCATCCTCTCGCACGTGTTTTTACTCGACTAGCCTGCGGGATGCATCCTCTCGCACGTGTTTTTACTCGACTAGCCTGCGGGATGCATCCTCTCGCACGTGTTTTTGCTCGACTAGCCATGCGCATCCCTAAAAACCTGCGCATGCGCATCCCACAAAACCTGCGCATGCGCATCCTACAAAACCTCGCACGTGTTTTTACTCGACTAGCCTGCGGGATGCATCCTCTCGCACGTGTTTTTACTCGACTAGCCTGCAGGATGCATCCTCTCGCACGTGTTTTTACTCGACTAGCCTGCGGGATGCATCCTCTCGCACGTGTTTTTACTCGACTAGCCTGCAGGATGCATCCTCTCGCACGTGTTTTTACTCGACTAGCCTGCGGGATGCATCTTCTCGCACGTGTTTTTGCTCGACTAGCCATGCGCATCCCAAAGAACCTGCGCATGCGCATCCCACAAAACCTCGCACGTGTTTTTACTCGACTAGCCTGCGGGATGCATCCTCTCGCACGTGTTTTTACTCGACTAGCCTGCGGGATGCATCCTCTCGCACGTGTTTTTACTCGACTAGCCTGCGGGATGCATCCTCTCGCACGTGTTTTTACTCGACTAGCCTGCAGGATGCATCCTCTCGCACGTGTTTTTACTCGACTAGCCTGCGGGATGCATCCTCTCGCACGTGTTTTTACTCGACTAGCCTGCGGGATGCATCCTTTCGCACGTGTTTTTGCTAGACTAGCCTGCGGGATGCATCCTCTCGCACGTGTTTTTGCTCGACTAGGCATGCGCATCCCAAAAAACCTGCGCATGCGCATCCCACAAAACCTGCGCATGCGCATCCCACAAAACCTCGCACGTGTTTTTACTCGACTAGCCTGCGGGATGCATCCTCTCGCACGTGTTTTTACTCGACTAGCCTGCGGGATGCATCCTCTCGCACGTGTTTTTACTCGACTACCCTGCGGGATGCATCCTCTCGCACGTGTTTTTGCTCGACTAGCCATGCGCATCCCTAAAAACCTGCGCATGCGCATCCCACAAAACCTGCGCATGCGCATCCTACAAAACCTCGCACGTGTTTTTACTCGACTAGCCTGCGGGATGCATCCTCTCGCACGTGTTTTTACTCGACTAGCCTGCAGGATGCATCCTCTCGCACGTGTTTTTACTCGACTAGCCTGCGGGATGCATCCTCTCGCACGTGTTTTTACTCGACTAGCCTGCGGGATGCATCCTCTCGCACGTGTTTTTACTCGACTAGCCTGCAGGATGCATCCTCTCGCACGTGTTTTTACTCGACTAGCCTGCGGGATGCATCCTCTCGCACGTGTTTTTACTCGACTAGCCTGCGGGATGCATCCTCTCGCACGTGTTTTTGCTGGACTAGCCTGCGGGATGCATCCTCTCGCACGTGTTTTTGCTCGACTAGGCATGCGCATCCCAAAAAACCTGCGCATGCGCATCCCAAAAAACCTGCGCATGCGCATCCCACAAAACCTGCGCATGCGCATCCCACAAAACCTCGCACGTGTTTTTACTCGACTAGCCTGCGGGATGCATCCTCTCGCACGTGTTTTTACTCGACTAGCCTGCGGGATGCATCCTCTCGCACGTGTTTTTGCTCGACTAGCCTGCGGGATGCATCCTCTCGCACGTGTTTTTGCTCGACTAGCCTGCGGGATGCATCCTCTCGCACGTGTTTTTACTCGACTAGCCTGCAGGATGCATCCTCTCGCACGTGTTTTTACTCGACTAGCCTGCGGGATGCATCCTCTCGCACGTGTTTTTACTCGACTACCCTGCGGGATGCATCCTCTCGCACGTGTTTTTGCTCGACTAGCCATGCGCATCCCAAAAAACCTGCGCATGCGCATCCCACAAAACCTGCGCATGCGCATCCCACAAAACCCCGCACGTGTTTTTACTCGACTAGCCTGCGGGATGCATCCTCTCGCACGTGTTTTTACTCGACTAGCCTGCGGGATGCATCCTCTCGCACGTGTTTTTACTCGACTACCCTGCGGGATGCATCCTCTCGCACGTGTTTTTGCTCGACTAGCCATGCGCATCCCAAAAAGCCTGCGCATGCGCATCCCACAAAACCTCGCACGTGTTTTTACTCGACTAGCCTGCGGGATGCATCCTCTCGCACGTGTTTTTACTCGACTAGCCTGCAGGATGCATCCTCTCGCACGTGTTTTTACTCGACTAGCCTGCGGGATGCATCCTCTCGCACGTGTTTTTACTCGACTACCCTGCGGGATGCATCCTCTCGCACGTGTTTCTGCTCGACTAGCCATGCGCATCCCAAAAAACCTGCGCATGCGCATCCCACAAAACCTGCGCATGCGCATCCCACAAAACCTGCGCATGCGCATCCTACAAAACCTCGCACGTGTTTTTACTCGACTAGCCTGCGGGATGCATCCTCTCGCACGTGTTTTTACTCGACTAGCCTGCGGGATGCATCCTCTCGCACGTGTTTTTACTCGACTAGCCTGCAGGGTGCATCCTCTCGCACGTGTTTTTACTCGACTAGCCTGCGGGATGCATCCTCTCGCACGTGTTTTTACTCGACTAGCCTGCGGGATGCATCCTCTCGCACGTGTTTTTGCTGGACTAGCCTGCGGGATGCATCCTCTCGCACGTGTTTTTGCTCGACTAGGCATGCGCATCCCAAAAAACCTGCGCATGCGCATCCCAAAAAACCTGCGCATGCGCATCCCACAAAACCTGCGCATGCGCATCCCACAAAACCTCGCACGTGTTTTTACTCGACTAGCCTGCGGGATGCATCCTCTCGCACGTGTTTTTACTCGACTAGCCTGCGGGATGCATCCTCTCGCACGTGTTTTTGCTCGACTAGCCTGCGGGATGCATCCTCTCGCACGTGTTTTTGCTCGACTAGCCTGCGGGATGCATCCTCTCGCACGTGTTTTTACTCGACTAGCCTGCAGGATGCATCCTCTCGCACGTGTTTTTACTCGACTAGCCTGCGGGATGCATCCTCTCGCACGTGTTTTTACTCGACTACCCTGCGGGATGCATCCTCTCGCACGTGTTTTTGCTCGACTAGCCATGCGCATCCCAAAAAACCTGCGAATGCGCATCCCACAAAACCTGCGCATGCGCATCCCACAAAACCCCGCACGTGTTTTTACTCGACTAGCCTGCGGGATGCATCCTCTCGCACGTGTTTTTACTCGACTAGCCTGCGGGATGCATCCTCTCGCACGTGTTTTTACTCGACTACCCTGCGGGATGCATCCTCTCGCACGTGTTTTTGCTCGACTAGCCATGCGCATCCCAAAAAGCCTGCGCATGCGCATCCCACAAAACCTCGCACGTGTTTTTACTCGACTAGCCTGCGGGATGCATCCTCTCGCACGTGTTTTTACTCGACTAGCCTGCGGGATGCATCCTCTCGCACGTGTATTTACTCGACTAGCCTGCGGGATGCATCCTCTCGCACGTGTTTTTACTCGACTAGCCTGCAGGATGCATCCTCTCGCACGTGTTTTTACTCGACTAGCCTGCGGGATGCATCCTCTCGCACGTGTTTTTGCTGGACTAGCCTGCGGGATGCATCCTCCCGCACGTGTTTTAGCTCGACTAGGCATGCGCATCCCAAAAAACCTGCGCATGCGCATCCCAAAAAACCTGCGCATGCGCATCCCAAAAAACCTGCGCATGCGCATCCCAAAAAACCTGCGCATGCGCATCCCACAAAACCTGCGCATGCGCATCCCACAAAACCTCGCACGTGTTTTTACTCGACTAGCCTGCGGGATGCATCCTCTCGCACGTGTTTTTACTCGACTAGCCTGCGGGATGCATCCTCTCGCACGTGTTTTTGCTCGACTAGCCTGCGGGATGCATCCTCTCGCACGTGTTTTTGCTCGACTAGCCTGCGGGATGCATCCTCTCGCACGTGTTTTTACTCGACTAGCCTGCAGGATGCATCCTCTCGCACGTGTTTTTACTCGACTAGCCTGCGGGATGCATCCTCTCGCACGTGTTTTTACTCGACTACCCTGCGGGATGCATCCTCTCGCACGTGTTTCTGCTCGACTAGCCATGCGCATCCCAAAAAACCTGCGCATGCGCATCCCACAAAACCTGCGCATGCGCATCCCACAAAACCTCGCACGTGTTTTTACTCGACTAGCCTACGGGATGCATCCTCTCGCACGTGTTTTCACTCGACTAGCCTGCGGGATGCATCCTCTCGCACGTGTTTTTACTCGACTACCCTGCGGGATGCATCCTCTCGCACGTGTTTTTGCTCGACTAGCCATGCGCATCCCAAAAAACCTGCGCATGCGCATCCCACAAAACCTGCGCATGCGCATCCTACAAAACCTCGCACGTGTTTTTACTCGACTAGCCTGCGGGATGCATCCTCTCGCACGTGTTTTTACTCGAATAGCCTGCGGGATGCATCCTCTCGCACGTGTTTTTGCTCGACTAGCCATGCGCATCCCAAAAAACCTGCGCATGCGCATCCCTAAAAACCTCGCACGTGTTTTTACTCGACTAGCCTGCGGGATGCATCCTCTCGCACGTGTTTTTACTCGACTAGCCTGCAGGATGCATCTTCTCGCACGTGTTTTTACTCGACTAGCCTGCGGGATGCATCCTCTCGCACGTGTTTTTGCTCAACTAGCCATGCGCATCCCAAAAAACCTGCGCATGCGCATCCCAAAAAACCTGCGCATGCGCATCCCACAAAACCTCGTACGTGTTTTTACTCGACTAGCCTGCGGGATGCATCCTCTCGCACGTGTTTTTACTCGACTAGCCTGCGGGATGCATCCTCTCGCACGTGTTTTTGCTCGACTAGCCTGCGGGATGCATCCTCTCGCACGTGTTTTTGCTCGACTAGCCTGCAGGATGCATCCTCTCGCACGTGTTTTTACTCGACTAGCCTGCGGGATGCATCCTCTCGCACGTGTTTTTACTCGACTACCCTGCGGGATGCATCCTCTCGCACGTGTTTTTGCTCGACTAGCCATGCGCATCCCAAAAAACCTGCGCATGCGCATCCCACAAAACCTCGCACGTGTTTTTACTCGACTAGCCTGCGGGATGCATCCTCTCGCACGTGTTTTTACTCGACTAGCCTGCGGGATGCATCCTCTCGCACGTGTTTTTACTCGACTACCCTGCGGGATGCATCCTCTCGCACGTGTTTTTGCTCGACTAGCCATGCGCATCCCTAAAAACCTGCGCATGCGCATCCCACAAAACCTGCGCATGCGCATCCTACAAAACCTCGCACGTGTTTTTACTCGACTAGCCTGCGGGATGCATCCTCTCGCACGTGTTTTTTACTCGACTAGCCTGCGGGATGCATCCTCTCGCACGTGTTTTTGCTCGACTAGCCTGCGGGATGCATCCTCTCGCACGTGTTTTTGCTCGACTAGCCTGCGGGATGCATCCTCTCGCACGTGTTTTTACTCGACTAGCCTGCAGGATGCATCCTCTCGCACGTGTTTTTACTCGACTAGCCTGCGGGATGCATCCTCTCGCACGTGTTTTTACTCGACTACCCTGCGGGATGCATCCTCTCGCACGTGTTTTTGCTCGACTAGCCATGCGCATCCCAAAAAACCTGCGCATGCGCATCCCACAAAACCTCGCACGTGTTTTTACTCGACTAGCCTGCGGGATGCATCCTCTCGCACGTGTTTTTACTCGACTAGCCTGCGGGATGCATCCTCTCGCACGTGTTTTTACTCGACTACCCTGCGGGATGCATCCTCTTGCACGTGTTTTTGCTCGACTAGCCATGCGCATCCCAAAAAACCTGCGCATGCGCATCCCACAAAACCTGCGCATGCGCATCCCACAAAACCTCGCACGTGTTTTTACTCGACTAGCCTGCGGGATGCATCCTCTCGCACGTGTTTTTACTCGACTAGCCTGCGGGATGCATCCTCTCGCACGTGTTTTTACTCGACTAGCCTGCGGGATGCATCCTCTCGCACGTGTTTTTGCTCGACTAGCCTGCGGGATGCATCCTCTCGCACGTGTTTTTGCTCGACTAGGCATGCGCATCCCAAAAAACCTGCGCATGCGCATCCCAAAAAACCTGCGCATGCGCATCCCACAAAACCTGTGCATGCGCATCCCACAAAACCTCGCACGTGTTTTTACTCGACTAGCCTGCGGGATGCATCCTCTCGCACGTGTTTTTACTCGACTAG
The DNA here is from genome assembly GCF_051020765.1 of Lasioglossum baleicum. NCBI lineage: Eukaryota > Metazoa > Arthropoda > Insecta > Hymenoptera > Halictidae > Lasioglossum > Lasioglossum baleicum. Next base: position 147,967 of record NW_027469356.1, read on the forward strand.
CCTGCGGGATGCATCCTCTCGCACGTGTTTTTACTCGACTAGCCTGCGGGATGCATCCTCTCGCACGTGTTTTTACTCGAATAGCCTGCGGGATGCATCCTCTCGCACGTGTTTTTGCTCGACTAGCCATGCGCATCCCAAAAAACCTGCGCATGCGCATCCCTAAAAACCTCGCACGTGTTTTTACTCGACTAGCCTGCGGGATGCATCCTCTCGCACGTGTTTTTACTCGACTAGCCTGCAGGATGCATCTTCTCGCACGTGTTTTTACTCGACTAGCCTGCGGGATGCATCCTCTCGCACGTGTTTTTGCTCAACTAGCCATGCGCATCCCAAAAAACCTGCGCATGCGCATCCCAAAAAACCTGCGCATGCGCATCCCACAAAACCTCGTACGTGTTTTTACTCGACTAGCCTGCGGGATGCATCCTCTCGCACGTGTTTTTACTCGACTAGCCTGCGGGATGCATCCTCTCGCACGTGTTTTTGCTCGACTAGCCTGCGGGATGCATCCTCTCGCACGTGTTTTTGCTCGACTAGCCTGCAGGATGCATCCTCTCGCACGTGTTTTTACTCGACTAGCCTGCGGGATGCATCCTCTCGCACGTGTTTTTACTCGACTACCCTGCGGGATGCATCCTCTCGCACGTGTTTTTGCTCGACTAGCCATGCGCATCCCAAAAAACCTGCGCATGCGCATCCCACAAAACCTCGCACGTGTTTTTACTCGACTAGCCTGCGGGATGCATCCTCTCGCACGTGTTTTTACTCGACTAGCCTGCGGGATGCATCCTCTCGCACGTGTTTTTACTCGACTACCCTGCGGGATGCATCCTCTCGCACGTGTTTTTGCTCGACTAGCCATGCGCATCCCTAAAAACCTGCGCATGCGCATCCCACAAAACCTGCGCATGCGCATCCTACAAAACCTCGCACGTGTTTTTACTCGACTAGCCTGCGGGATGCATCCTCTCGCACGTGTTTTTACTCGACTAGCCTGCAGGATGCATCCTCTCGCACGTGTTTTTACTCGACTAGCCTGCGGGATGCATCCTCTCGCACGTGTTTTTACTCGACTAGCCTGCGGGATGCATCCTCTCGCACGTGTTTTTGCTCGACTAGCCATGCGCATCCCTAAAAACCTGCGCATGCGCATCCCACAAAACCTGCGCATGCGCATCCTACAAAACCTCGCACGTGTTTTTACTCGACTAGCCTGCGGGATGCATCCTCTCGCACGTGTTTTTACTCGACTAGCCTGCAGGATGCATCCTCTCGCACGTGTTTTTACTCGACTAGCCTGCGGGATGCATCTTCTCGCACGTGTTTTTGCTCGACTAGCCATGCGCATCCCAAAGAACCTGCGCATGCGCATCCCAAAAAACCTGCGCATGCGCATCCCACAAAACCTCGCACGTGTTTTTACTCGACTAGCCTGCGGGATGCATCCTCTCGCACGTGTTTTTACTCGACTAGCCTGCGGGATGCATCCTCTCGCACGTGTTTTTACTCGACTAGCCTGCGGGATGCATCCTCTCGCACGTGTTTTTACTCGACTAGCCTGCAGGATGCATCCTCTCGCACGTGTTTTTACTCGACTAGCCTGCGGGATGCATCCTCTCGCACGTGTTTTTACTCGACTAGCCTGCGGGATGCATCCTTTCGCACGTGTTTTTGCTAGACTAGCCTGCGGGATGCATCCTCTCGCACGTGTTTTTGCTCGACTAGGCATGCGCATCCCAAAAAACCTGCGCATGCGCATCCCACAAAACCTGCGCATGCGCATCCCACAAAACCTCGCACGTGTTTTTACTCGACTAGCCTGCGGGATGCATCCTCTCGCACGTGTTTTTACTCGACTAGCCTGCGGGATGCATCCTCTCGCACGTGTTTTTACTCGACTACCCTGCGGGATGCATCCTCTCGCACGTGTTTTTGCTCGACTAGCCATGCGCATCCCTAAAAACCTGCGCATGCGCATCCCACAAAACCTGCGCATGCGCATCCTACAAAACCTCGCACGTGTTTTTACTCGACTAGCCTGCGGGATGCATCCTCTCGCACGTGTTTTTACTCGACTAGCCTGCAGGATGCATCCTCTCGCACGTGTTTTTACTCGACTAGCCTGCGGGATGCATCCTCTCGCACGTGTTTTTACTCGACTAGCCTGCGGGATGCATCCTCTCGCACGTGTTTTTACTCGACTAGCCTGCAGGATGCATCCTCTCGCACGTGTTTTTACTCGACTAGCCTGCGGGATGCATCCTCTCGCACGTGTTTTTACTCGACTAGCCTGCGGGATGCATCCTCTCGCACGTGTTTTTGCTGGACTAGCCTGCGGGATGCATCCTCTCGCACGTGTTTTTGCTCGACTAGGCATGCGCATCCCAAAAAACCTGCGCATGCGCATCCCAAAAAACCTGCGCATGCGCATCCCACAAAACCTGCGCATGCGCATCCCACAAAACCTCGCACGTGTTTTTACTCGACTAGCCTGCGGGATGCATCCTCTCGCACGTGTTTTTACTCGACTAGCCTGCGGGATGCATCCTCTCGCACGTGTTTTTGCTCGACTAGCCTGCGGGATGCATCCTCTCGCACGTGTTTTTGCTCGACTAGCCTGCGGGATGCATCCTCTCGCACGTGTTTTTACTCGACTAGCCTGCAGGATGCATCCTCTCGCACGTGTTTTTACTCGACTAGCCTGCGGGATGCATCCTCTCGCACGTGTTTTTACTCGACTACCCTGCGGGATGCATCCTCTCGCACGTGTTTTTGCTCGACTAGCCATGCGCATCCCAAAAAACCTGCGCATGCGCATCCCACAAAACCTGCGCATGCGCATCCCACAAAACCCCGCACGTGTTTTTACTCGACTAGCCTGCGGGATGCATCCTCTCGCACGTGTTTTTACTCGACTAGCCTGCGGGATGCATCCTCTCGCACGTGTTTTTACTCGACTACCCTGCGGGATGCATCCTCTCGCACGTGTTTTTGCTCGACTAGCCATGCGCATCCCAAAAAGCCTGCGCATGCGCATCCCACAAAACCTCGCACGTGTTTTTACTCGACTAGCCTGCGGGATGCATCCTCTCGCACGTGTTTTTACTCGACTAGCCTGCAGGATGCATCCTCTCGCACGTGTTTTTACTCGACTAGCCTGCGGGATGCATCCTCTCGCACGTGTTTTTACTCGACTACCCTGCGGGATGCATCCTCTCGCACGTGTTTCTGCTCGACTAGCCATGCGCATCCCAAAAAACCTGCGCATGCGCATCCCACAAAACCTGCGCATGCGCATCCCACAAAACCTGCGCATGCGCATCCTTCAAAACCTCGCACGTGTTTTTACTCGACTAGCCTGCGGGATGCATCCTCTCGCACGTGTTTTTACTCGACTAGCCTGCGGGATGCATCCTCTCGCACGTGTTTTTACTCGACTAGCCTGCAGGGTGCATCCTCTCGCACGTGTTTTTACTCGACTAGCCTGCGGGATGCATCCTCTCGCACGTGTTTTTACTCGACTAGCCTGCGGGATGCATCCTCTCGCACGTGTTTTTGCTGGACTAGCCTGCGGGATGCATCCTCTCGCACGTGTTTTTGCTCGACTAGGCATGCGCATCCCAAAAAACCTGCGCATGCGCATCCCAAAAAACCTGCGCATGCGCATCCCACAAAACCTGCGCATGCGCATCCCACAAAACCTCGCACGTGTTTTTACTCGACTAGCCTGCGGGATGCATCCTCTCGCACGTGTTTTTACTCGACTAGCCTGCGGGATGCATCCTCTCGCACGTGTTTTTGCTCGACTAGCCTGCGGGATGCATCCTCTCGCACGTGTTTTTGCTCGACTAGCCTGCGGGATGCATCCTCTCGCACGTGTTTTTACTCGACTAGCCTGCAGGATGCATCCTCTCGCACGTGTTTTTACTCGACTAGCCTGCGGGATGCATCCTCTCGCACGTGTTTTTACTCGACTACCCTGCGGGATGCATCCTCTCGCACGTGTTTTTGCTCGACTAGCCATGCGCATCCCAAAAAACCTGCGCATGCGCATCCCACAAAACCTGCGCATGCGCATCCCACAAAACCCCGCACGTGTTTTTACTCGACTAGCCTGCGGGATGCATCCTCTCGCACGTGTTTTTACTCGACTAGCCTGCGGGATGCATCCTCTCGCACGTGTTTTTACTCGACTACCCTGCGGGATGCATCCTCTCGCACGTGTTTTTGCTCGACTAGCCATGCGCATCCCAAAAAGCCTGCGCATGCGCATCCCACAAAACCTCGCACGTGTTTTTACTCGACTAGCCTGCGGGATGCATCCTCTCGCACGTGTTTTTACTCGACTAGCCTGCGGGATGCATCCTCTCGCACGTGTATTTACTCGACTAGCCTGCGGGATGCATCCTCTCGCACGTGTTTTTACTCGACTAGCCTGCAGGATGCATCCTCTCGCACGTGTTTTTACTCGACTAGCCTGCGGGATGCATCCTCTCGCACGTGTTTTTGCTGGACTAGCCTGCGGGATGCATCCTCCCGCACGTGTTTTAGCTCGACTAGGCATGCGCATCCCAAAAAACCTGCGCATGCGCATCCCAAAAAACCTGCGCATGCGCATCCCAAAAAACCTGCGCATGCGCATCCCAAAAAACCTGCGCATGCGCATCCCACAAAACCTGCGCATGCGCATCCCACAAAACCTCGCACGTGTTTTTACTCGACTAGCCTGCGGGATGCATCCTCTCGCACGTGTTTTTACTCGACTAGCCTGCGGGATGCATCCTCTCGCACGTGTTTTTGCTCGACTAGCCTGCGGGATGCATCCTCTCGCACGTGTTTTTGCTCGACTAGCCTGCGGGATGCATCCTCTCGCACGTGTTTTTACTCGACTAGCCTGCAGGATGCATCCTCTCGCACGTGTTTTTACTCGACTAGCCTGCGGGATGCATCCTCTCGCACGTGTTTTTACTCGACTACCCTGCGGGATGCATCCTCTCGCACGTGTTTCTGCTCGACTAGCCATGCGCATCCCAAAAAACCTGCGCATGCGCATCCCACAAAACCTGCGCATGCGCATCCCACAAAACCTCGCACGTGTTTTTACTCGACTAGCCTACGGGATGCATCCTCTCGCACGTGTTTTCACTCGACTAGCCTGCGGGATGCATCCTCTCGCACGTGTTTTTACTCGACTACCCTGCGGGATGCATCCTCTCGCACGTGTTTTTGCTCGACTAGCCATGCGCATCCCAAAAAACCTGCGCATGCGCATCCCACAAAACCTGCGCATGCGCATCCTACAAAACCTCGCACGTGTTTTTACTCGACTAGCCTGCGGGATGCATCCTCTCGCACGTGTTTTTACTCGACTAGCCTGCAGGATGCTTCCTCTCGCACGTGTTTTTACTCGACTAGCCTGCGGGATGCATCCTCTCGCACGTGTTTTTACTCGACTAGCCTGCGGGATGCATCCTCTCGCACGTGTTTTTGCTCGACTAGCCATGCGCATCCCAAAAAACCTGGGCATGCGCATCCCAAAAAACCTGCGCATGCGCATCCCACAAAACCTCGCACGTGTTTTTACTCGACTAGCCTGCGGGATGCATCCTCTCGCACGTGTTTTTACTCGACTAGCCTGCGGGATGCATCCTCTCGCACGTGTTTTTACTCGACTAGCCTGCGGGATGCATCCTCTCGCACGTGTTTTTACTCGACTAGCCTGCAGGATGCATCCTCTCGCACGTGTTTTTACTCTACTAGCCTGCGGGATGCATCCTCTCGCACGTGTTTTTACTCGACTAGCTTGCGGGATGCATCCTCTCGCACGTGTTTTTACTCGACTAGCCTGCAGGATGCATCTTCTCGCACGTGTTTTTGCTCGACTAGGCATGCGCATCCCAAAAAACCTGCGCATGCGCATCCCAAAAAACCTGCGCATGCGCATCCCAAAAAACCTGCGCATGCGCATCCCACAAAACCTGCGCATGCGCATCCCACAAAACCTCGCACGTGTTTTTACTCGACTAGCCTGCGGGATGCATCCTCTCGCACGTGTTTTTGCTCGACTAGCCATGCGCATCCCAAAAAACCTGCGCATGCGCATCCCAAAAAACCTGCGCATGCGCATCCCACAAAACCTCGCACGTGTTTTTACTCGACTAGCCTGCGGGATGCATCCTCTCGCACGTGTTTTTACTCGACTAGCCTGCGGGATGCATCCTCTCGCACGTGTTTTTACTCGACTAGCCTGCGGGATGCATCCTCTCGCACGTGTTTTTACTCGACTAGCCTGCAGGATGCATCCTCTCGCACGTGTTTTTACTCGACTAGCCTGCGGGATGCATCCTCTCGCACGTGTTTTTACTCGACTAGCCTGCGGGATGCATCCTCTCGCACCTGTTTTTGCTCGACTAGCCTGCGGGATGCATCCTCTCGCACGTGTTTTTGCTCGACTAGCCTGCGGGATGCATCCTCTCGCACGTGTTTTTACTCGACTAGCCTGCAGGATGCATCCTCTCGCACGTGTTTTTACTCGACTAGCCTGCGGGATGCATCCTCTCGCACGTGTTTTTACTCGACTACCCTGCGGGATGCATCCTCTCGCACGTGTTTTTGCTCGACTAGCCATGCGCATCCCAAAAAACCTGCGCATGCGGATCCCACAAAACCTCGCACGTGTTTTTACTCGACTAGCCTGCGGGATGCATCCTCTCGCACGTGTTTTTACTCGACTAGCCTGCGGGATGCATCCTCTCGCACGTGTTTTTACTCGACTACCCTGCGGGATGCATCCTCTCGCACGTGTTTTTGCTCGACTAGCCATGCGCATCCCTAAAAACCTGCGCATGCGCATCCCACAAAACCTGCGCATGCGCATCCCTAAAAACCTCGCACGTGTTTTTACTCGACTAGCCTGCGGGATGCATCCTCTCGCACGTGTTTTTACTCGACTAGCCTGCGGGATGCATCCTCTCGCACGTGTTTTTGCTCGACTAGCCTGCGGGATGCATCCTCTCGCACGTGTTTTTGCTCGACTAGCCTGCGGGATGCATCCTCTCGCACGTGTTTTTACTCGACTAGCCTGCAGGATGCATCCTCTCGCACGTGTTTTTACTCGACTAGCCTGCGGGATGCATCCTCTCGCACGTGTTTTTACTCGACTACCCTGCGGGATGCATCCTCTCGCACGTGTTTTTGCTCGACTAGCCATGCGCATCCCAAAAAACCTGCGCATGCGCATCCCACAAAACCTGCGCATGCGCATCCCACAAAACCTCGCACGTGTTTTTACTCGACTAGCCTGCGGGATGCATCCTCTCGCACGTGTTTTTACTCGACTAGCCTGCGGGATGCATCCTCTCGCACGTGTTTTTACTCGACTACCCTGCGGGATGCATCCTCTCGCACGTGTTTTTGCTCGACTAGCCATGCGCATCCCACAAAACCTGCGCATGCGCATCCTAAAAAAACCTCGCACGTGTTTTTACTCGACTAGCCTGCGGGATGCATCCTCTCGCACGTGTTTTTACTCGACTAGCCTGCAGGATGCATCCTCTCGCACGTGTTTTTACTCGACTAGCCTGCGGGATGCATCCTCTCGCACGTGTTTTTACTCGAATAGCCTGCGGGATGCATCCTCTCGCACGTGTTTTTGCTCGACTAGCCATGCGCATCCCAAAAAACCTGCGCATGCGCATCCCAAAAAACCTCCCACGTGTTTTTACTCGACTAGCCTGCGGGATGCATCCTCTCGCACGTGTTTTTACTCGACTAGCCTGCGGGATGCATCCTCTCGCACGTGTTTTTGCTCGACGAGCCTGCGGGATGCATCCTCCCGCACGTGTTTTTACTCGACTAGCCTGCGGGATGCATCCTCTCGCACGTGTTTTTACTCGACTAGCCTGCGGGATGCATCCTCTCGCACGTGTTTTTACTCGACTAGCCTGCAGGATGCATCCTCTCGCACGTGTTTTTACTCGACTAGCCTGCGGGATGCATCCTCTCGCACGTGTTTTTACTCGACTAGCCTGCGGGATGCATCCTCTCGCACGTGTTTTTGCTGGACAAGCCTGCGGGATGCATCCTCTCGCACGTGTTTTTGCTCGACTAGCCTGCGGGATGCATCCTCTCGCATGTGTTTTTACTCGACTAGCCTGCAGGATGCATCCTCTCGCACGTGTTTTTACTCGACTAGCCTGCGGGATGCATCCTCTCGCACGTGTTTTTACTCGACTACCCTGCGGGATGCATCCTCCCGCACGTGTTTTTGCTCGACTAGCCATGCGCATCCCAAAAAACTTGCGCATGCGCATCCCACAAAACCTGCGCATGCGCATCCCACAAAACCCCGCACGTGTTTTTACTCGACTAGCCTGCGGGATGCATCCTCTCGCACGTGTTTTTACTCGACTAGCCTGCGGGATGCATCCTCTCGCACGTGTTTTTGCTCGACTACCCTGCGGGATGCATCCTCTCGCACGTGTTTTTGCTCGACTAGCCATGCGCATCACAAAAAACCTGCGCATGCGCATCCCACAAAACCTGCGCATGCGCATCCTACAAAACCTCGCACGTGTTTTTACTCGACTAGCCTGCGGGATGCATCCTCTCGCACGTGTTTTTACTCGACTAGCCTGCAGGATGCATCCTCTCGCACGTGTTTTTACTCGACTAGCCTGCGGGATGCATCCTCTCGCACGTGTTTTTACTCGAATAGCCTGCGGGATGCATCCTCTCGCACGTGTTTTTGCTCGACTAGCCATGCGCATCCCAAAAAACCTGCGCATGCGCATCCCTAAAAACCTCGCACGTGTTTTTACTCGACTAGCCTGCGGGATGCATCCTCTCGCACGTGTTTTTACTCGACTAGCCTGCAGGATGCATCTTCTCGCACGTGTTTTTACTCGACTAGCCTGCGGGATGCATCCTCTCGCACGTGTTTTTGCTCGACTAGCCATGCGCATCCCGAAAAACCTGCGCATGCGCATCCCAAAAAACCTGCGCATGCGCATCCCACAAAACCTCGCACGTGTTTTTACTCGACTAGCCTGCGGGATGCATCCTCTCGCACGTGTTTTTACTCGACTAGCCTGCGGGATGCATCCTCTCGCACGTGTTTTTACTCGACTAGCCTGCGGGATGCATCCTCTCGCACGTGTTTTTACTCGACTAGCCTGCAGGATGCATCCTCTCGCACGTGTTTTTACTCGACTAGCCTGCGGGATGCATCCTCTCGCACGTGTTTTTGCTGGACTAGCCTGCGGGATGCATCCTCCCGCACGTGTTTTAGCTCTACTAGGCATGCGCATCCCACAAAACCTGCGCATGCGCATCCCACAAAACCTGCGCATGCGCATCCCACAAAACCTGCGCATGCGCATCCCACAAAACCTCGTACGTGTTTTTACTCGACTAGCCTGCGGGATGCATCCTCTCGCACGTGTTTTTACTCGACTAGCCTGCGGGATGCATCCTCTCGCACGTGTTTTTGCTCGACTAGCCTGCGGGATGCATCCTCTCGCACGTGTTTTTGCTCGACTAGCCTGCAGGATGCATCCTCTCGCACGTGTTTTTACTCGACTAGCCTGCGGGATGCATCCTCTCGCACGTGTTTTTACTCGACTACCCTCCGGGATGCATCCTCTCGCACGTGTTTTTGCTCGACTAGCCATGCGCATCCCAAAAAACCTGCGCATGCGCATCCCACAAAACCTCGCACGTGTTTTTACTCGACTAGCCTGCGGGATGCATCCTCTCGCACGTGTTTTTACTCGACTAGCCTGCGGGATGCATCCTCTCGCACGTGTTTTTACTCGACTACCCTGCGGGATGCATCCTCTCGCACGTGTTTTTGCTCGACTAGCCATGCGCATCCCTAAAAACCTGCGCATGCGCATCCCACAAAACCTGCGCATGCGCATCCTACAAAACCTCGCACGTGTTTTTACTCGACTAGCCTGCGGGATGCATCCTCTCGCACGTGTTTTTACTCGACTAGCCTGCAGGATGCATCTTCTCGCACGTGTTTTTACTCGACTAGCCTGCGGGATGCATCCTCTCGCACGTGTTTTTGCTCGACTAGCCATGCGCATCCCGAAAAACCTGCGCATGCGCATCCCAAAAAACCTGCGCATGCGCATCCCACAAAACCTCGCACGTGTTTTTACTCGACTAGCCTGCGGGATGCATCCTCTCGCACGTGTTTTTACTCGACTAGCCTGCGGGATGCATCCTCTCGCACGTGTTTTTACTCGACTAGCCTGCGGGATGCATCCTCTCGCACGTGTTTTTACTCGACTAGCCTGCAGGATGCATCCTCTCGCACGTGTTTTTACTCGACTAGCCTGCGGGATGCATCCTCTCGCACGTGTTTTTGCTGGACTAGCCTGCGGGATGCATCCTCCCGCACGTGTTTTAGCTCGACTAGGCATGCGCATCCCACAAAACCTGCGCATGCGCATCCCACAAAACCTGCGCATGCGCATCCCACAAAACCTGCGCATGCGCATCCCACAAAACCTCGTACGTGTTTTTACTCGACTAGCCTGCGGGATGCATCCTCTCGCACGTGTTTTTACTCGACTAGCCTGCGGGATGCATCCTCTCGCACGTGTTTTTGCTCGACTAGCCTGCGGGATGCATCCTCTCGCACGTGTTTTTGCTCGACTAGCCTGCAGGATGCATCCTCTCGCACGTGTTTTTACTCGACTAGCCTGCGGGATGCATCCTCTCGCACGTGTTTTTACTCGACTACCCTGCGGGATGCATCCTCTCGCACGTGTTTTTGCTCGACTAGCCATGCGCATCCCAAAAAACCTGCGCATGCGCATCCCACAAAACCTCGCACGTGTTTTTACTCGACTAGCCTGCGGGATGCATCCTCTCGCACGTGTTTTTACTCGACTAGCCTGCGGGATGCATCCTCTCGCACGTGTTTTTACTCGACTACCCTGCGGGATGCATCCTCTCGCACGTGTTTTTGCTCGACTAGCCATGCGCATCCCTAAAAACCTGCGCATGCGCATCCCACAAAACCTGCGCATGCGCATCCTACAAAACCTCGCACGTGTTTTTACTCGACTAGCCTGCGGGATGCATCCTCTCGCACGTGTTTTTACTCGACTAGCCTGCAGGATGCATCCTCTCGCACGTGTTTTTACTCGACTAGCCTGCGGGATGCATCCTCTCGCACGTGTTTTTACTCGACTAGCCTGCGGGATGCATCCTCTCGCACGTGTTTTTACTCGACTACCCTGCGGGATGCATCCTCTCGCACGTGTTTTTGCTCGACTAGCCATGCGCATCCCTAAAAACCTGCGCATGCGCATCCTACAAAACCTCGCACGTGTTTTTACTCGACTAGCCTGCGGGATGCATCCTCTCGCACGTGTTTTTACTCGACTAGCCTGCGGGATGCATCCTCTCGCACGTGTTTTTACTCGACTAGCCTGCGGGATGCATCCTCTCGCACGTGTTTTTGCTCGACTAGCCATGCGCATCCCAAAAAACCTGCGCATGCGCATCCCACAAAACCTGCGCATGCGCATCCCACAAAACCCCGCACGTGTTTTTACTCGACTAGCCTGCGGGATGCATCCTCTCGCACGTGTTTTTACTCGACTAGCCTGCGGGATGCATCCTCTCGCACGTGTTTTTACTCGACTACCCTGCGGGATGCATCCTCTCGCACGTGTTTTTGCTCGACTAGCCATGCGCATCCCAAAAAACCTGCGCATGCGCATCCCACAAAACCTCGCACGTGTTTTTACTCGACTAGCCTGCGGGATGCATCCTCTCGCACGTGTTTTTACTCGACTAGCCTGCGGGATGCATCCTCTCGCACGTGTTTTTACTCGACTACCCTGCGGGATGCATCCTCTCGCACGTGTTTTTGCTCGACTAGCCATGCGCATCCCTAAAAACCTGCGCATGCGCATCCCACAAAACCTGCGCATGCGCATCCTACAAAACCTCGCACGTGTTTTTACTCGACTAGCCTGCGGGATGCATCCTCTCGCACGTGTTTTTACTCGACTAGCCTGCAGGATGCATCCTCTCGCACGTGTTTTTACTCGACTAGCCTGCGGGATGCATCCTCTCGCACGTGTTTTTACTCGACTAGCCTGCGGGATGCATCCTCTCGCACGTGTTTTTACTCGACTACCCTGCGGGATGCATCCTCTCGCACGTGTTTTTGCTCGACTAGCCATGCGCATCCCTAAAAACCTGCGCATGCGCATCCTACAAAACCTCGCACGTGTTTTTACTCGACTAGCCTGCGGGATGCATCCTCTCGCACGTGTTTTTACTCGACTAGCCTGCGGGATGCATCCTCTCGCACGTGTTTTTACTCGACTAGCCTGCGGGATGCATCCTCTCGCACGTGTTTTTGCTCGACTAGCCATGCGCATCCCAAAAAACCTGCGCATGCGCATCCCACAAAACCTGCGCATGCGCATCCCACAAAACCCCGCACGTGTTTTTACTCGACTAGCCTGCGGGATGCATCCTCTCGCACGTGTTTTTACTCGACTAGCCTGCGGGATGCATCCTCTCGCACGTGTTTTTACTCGACTACCCTGCGGGATGCATCCTCTCGCACGTGTTTTTGCTCGACTAGCCATGCGCATCCCAAAAAACCTGCGCATGCGCATCCCACAAAACCTCGCACGTGTTTTTACTCGACTAGCCTGCGGGATGCATCCTCTCGCACGTGTTTTTACTCGACTAGCCTGCGGGATGCATCCTCTCGCACGTGTATTTACTCGACTAGCCTGCGGGATGCATCCTCTCGCACGTGTTTTTACTCGACTAGCCTTCAGGATGCATCCTCTCGCACGTGTTTTTACTCGACTAGCCTGCGGGATGCATCCTCTCGCACGTGTTTTTGCTGGACTAGCCTGCGGGATGCATCCTCCCGCACGTGTTTTAGCTCGACTAGGCATGCGCATCCCAAAAAACCTGCGCATGCGCATCCCAAAAAACCTGCGCATGCGCATCCCAAAAAACCTGCGCATGCGCATCCCACAAAACCTGCGCATGCGCATCCCACAAAACCTCGCACGTGTTTTTACTCGACTAGCCTGCGGGATGCATCCTCTCGCACGTGTTTTTACTCGACTAGCCTGCGGGATGCATCCTCTCGCACGTGTTTTTGCTCGACTAGCCTGCGGGATGCATCCTCTCGCACGTGTTTTTGCTCGACTAGCCTGCGGGATGCATCCTCTCGCACGTGTTTTTACTCGACTAGCCTGCAGGATGCATCCTCTCGCACGTGTTTTTACTCGACTAGCCTGCGGGATGCATCCTCTCGCACGTGTTTTTACTCGACTACCCTGCGGGATGCATCCTCTCGCACATGTTTTTGCTCGACTAGCCATGCGCATCCCAAAAAACCTGCGCATGCGCATCCCACAAAACCTGCGCATGCGCATCCCACAAAACCTCGCACGTGTTTTTACTCGACTAGCCTGCGGGATGCATCCTCTCGCACGTGTTTTTACTCGACTAGCCTGCGGGATGCATCCTCTCGCACGTGTTTTTACTCGACTACCCTGCGGGATGCATCCTCTCGCACGTGTTTTTGCTCGACTAGCCATGCGCATCCCTAAAAACCTGCGCATGCGCATCCCACAAAACCTGCGCATGCGCATCCTACAAAACCTCGCACGTGTTTTTACTCGACTAGCCTGCGGGATGCATCCTCTCGCACGTGTTTTTACTCGACTACCCTGCGGGATGCATCCTCTCGCACGTGTTTTTGCTCGACTAGCCATGCGCATCCCAAAAAACCTGCGCATGCGCATCCCACAAAACCTGCGCATGCGCATCCCACAAAACCCCGCACGTGTTTTTACTCGACTAGCCTGCGGGATGCATCCTCTCGCACGTGTTTTTACTCGACTAGCCTGCGGGATGCATCCTCTCGCACGTGTTTTTACTCGACTACCCTGCGGGATGCATCCTCTCGCACGTGTTTTTGCTCGACTAGCCATGCGCATCCCAAAAAACCTGCGCATGCGCATCCCACAAAACCTCGCACGTGTTTTTACTCGACTAGCCTGCGGGATGCATCCTCTCGCACGTGTTTTTACTCGACTAGCCTGCGGGATGCATCCTCTCGCACGTGTATTTACTCGACTAGCCTGCGGGATGCATCCTCTCGCACGTGTTTTTACTCGACTAGCCTGCAGGATGCATCCTCTCGCACGTGTTTTTACTCGACTAGCCTGCGGGATGCATCCTCTCGCACGTGTTTTTGCTGGACTAGCCTGCGGGATGCATCCTCCCGCACGTGTTTTAGCTCGACTAGGCATGCGCATCCCAAAAAACCTGTGCATGCGCATCCCAAAAAACCTGCGCATGCGCATCCCAAAAAACCTGCGCATGCGCATCCCACAAAACCTGCGCATGCGCATCCCACAAAACCTGCGCATGCGCATCCCACAAAACCTCGCACGTGTTTTTACTCGACTAGCCTGCGGGATGCATCCTCTCGCACGTGTTTTTACTCGACTAGCCTACGGGATGCATCCTCTCGCACGTGTTTTTGCTCGACTAGCCTGCGGGATGCATCCTCTCGCACGTGTTTTTGCTCGACTAGCCTGCGGGATGCATCCTCTCGCACGTGTTTTTGCTGGACTAGCCTGCGGGATGCATCCTCCCGCACGTGTTTTAGCTCGACTAGGCATGCGCATCCCAAAAAACCTGCGCATGCGCATCCCAAAAAACCTGCGCATGCGCATCCCAAAAAACCTGCGCATGCGCATCCCACAAAACCTGCGCATGCGCATCCCACAAAACCTCGCACGTGTTTTTACTCGACTAGCCTGCGGGATGCATCCTCTCGCACGTGTTTTTACTCGACTAGCCTGCGGGATGCATCCTCTCGCACGTGTTTTTGCTCGACTAGCCTGCGGGATGCATCCTCTCGCACGTGTTTTTGCTCGACTAGCCTGCGGGATGCATCCTCTCGCACGTGTTTTTACTCGACTAGCCTGCAGGATGCATCCTCTCGCACGTGTTTTTACTCGACTAGCCTGCGGGATGCATCCTCTCGCACGTGTTTTTACTCGACTACCCTGCGGGATGCATCCTCTCGCACATGTTTTTGCTCGACTAGCCATGCGCATCCCAAAAAACCTGCGCATGCGCATCCCACAAAACCTGCGCATGCGCATCCCACAAAACCTCGCACGTGTTTTTACTCGACTAGCCTGCGGGATGCATCCTCTCGCACGTGTTTTTACTCGACTAGCCTGCGGGATGCATCCTCTCGCACGTGTTTTTACTCGACTACCCTGCGGGATGCATCCTCTCGCACGTGTTTTTGCTCGACTAGCCATGCGCATCCCTAAAAACCTGCGCATGCGCATCCCACAAAACCTGCGCATGCGCATCCTACAAAACCTCGCACGTGTTTTTACTCGACTAGCCTGCGGGATGCATCCTCTCGCACGTGTTTTTACTCGACTACCCTGCGGGATGCATCCTCTCGCACGTGTTTTTGCTCGACTAGCCATGCGCATCCCAAAAAACCTGCGCATGCGCATCCCACAAAACCTGCGCATGCGCATCCCACAAAACCCCGCACGTGTTTTTACTCGACTAGCCTGCGGGATGCATCCTCTCGCACGTGTTTTTACTCGACTAGCCTGCGGGATGCATCCTCTCGCACGTGTTTTTACTCGACTACCCTGCGGGATGCATCCTCTCGCACGTGTTTTTGCTCGACTAGCCATGCGCATCCCAAAAAACCTGCGCATGCGCATCCCACAAAACCTCGCACGTGTTTTTACTCGACTAGCCTGCGGGATGCATCCTCTCGCACGTGTTTTTACTCGACTAGCCTGCGGGATGCATCCTCTCGCACGTGTATTTACTCGACTAGCCTGCGGGATGCATCCTCTCGCACGTGTTTTTACTCGACTAGCCTGCAGGATGCATCCTCTCGCACGTGTTTTTACTCGACTAGCCTGCGGGATGCATCCTCTCGCACGTGTTTTTGCTGGACTAGCCTGCGGGATGCATCCTCCCGCACGTGGTTTAGCTCGACTAGGCATGCGCATCCCAAAAAACCTGTGCATGCGCATCCCAAAAAACCTGCGCATGCGCATCCCAAAAAACCTGCGCATGCGCATCCCACAAAACCTGCGCATGCGCATCCCACAAAACCTCGCACGTGTTTTTACTCGACTAGCCTGCGGGATGCATCCTCTCGCACGTGTTTTTACTCGACTAGCCTACGGGATGCATCCTCTCGCACGTGTTTTTGCTCGACTAGCCTGCGGGATGCATCCTCTCGCACGTGTTTTTGCTCGACTAGCCTGCGGGATGCATCCTCTCGCACGTGTTTTTACTCGACTAGCCTGCAGGATGCATCCTCTCGCACGTGTTTTTACTCGACTAGCCTGCGGGATGCATCCTCTCGCACGTGTTTTTACTCGACTACCCTGCGGGATGCATCCTCTCGCACATGTTTTTGCTCGACTAGCCATGCGCATCCCAAAAAACCTGCGCATGCGCATCCCACAAAACCTGCGCATGCGCATCCCACAAAACCTCGCACGTGTTTTTACTCGACTAGCCTGCGGGATGCATCCTCTCGCACGTGTTTTTACTCGACTAGCCTGCGGGATGCATCCTCTCGCACGTGTTTTTACTCGACTACCCTGCGGGATGCATCCTCTCGCACGTGTTTTTGCTCGACTAGCCATGCGCATCCCTAAAAACCTGCGCATGCGCATCCCACAAAACCTGCGCATGCGCATCCTACAAAACCTCGCACGTGTTTTTACTCGACTAGCCTGCGGGATGCATCCTCTCGCACGTGTTTTTACTCGACTAGCCTGCAGGATGCATCCTCTCGCACGTGTTTTTACTCGACTTGCCTGCGGGATGCATCCTCTCGCACGTGTTTTTACTCGACTAGCCTGCGGGATGCATCCTCTCGCACGTGTTTTTGCTCGACTAGCCATGCGCATCCCAAAAAACCTGCGCATGCGCATCCCACAAAACCTCGCACGTGTTTTTACTCGACTAGCCTGCGGGATGCATCCTCTCGCACGTGTTTTTACTCGACTAGCCTGCGGGATGCATCCTCTCGCACGTGTTTTTACTCGACTAGCCTGCGGGATGCATCCTCTCGCACGTGTTTTTACTCGACTAGCCTGCAGGATGCATCCTCTCGCACGTGTTTTTACTCGACTAGCCTGCGGGATGCATCCTCTCGCACGTGTTTTTACTCGACTAGCTTGCGGGATGCATCCTCTCGCACGTGTTTTTGCTGGACTAGCCTGCGGGATGCATCCTCTCGCACGTGTTTTTGCTCGACTAGGCATGCGCATCCCAAAAAACCTGCGCATGCGCATCCCAAAAAACGTGCGCATGCGCATCCCAAAAAACCTGCGCATGCGCATCCCACAAAACCTGCGCATGCGCATCCCACAAAACCTCGCACGTGTTTTTACTCGACTAGCCTGCGGGATGCATCCTCTCGCACGTGTTTTTACTCGACTAGCCTGCGGGATGCATCCTCTCGCACGTGTTTTTGCTCGACTAGCCTGCGGGATGCATCCTCTCGCACGTGTTTTTGCTCAACTAGCCTGCGGGATGCATCCTCTCGCACGTGTTTTTACTCGACTAGCCTGCAGGATGCATCCTCTCGCACGTGTTTTTACTCGACTAGCCTGCGGGATGCATCCTCTCGCACGTGTTTTTACTCTACTACCCTGCGGGATGCATCCTCTCGCACGTGTTTTTGCTCGACTAGCCATGCGCATCCCAAAAAACCTGCGCATGCGCATCCCACAAAACCTGCGCATGCGCATCCCACAAAACCCCGCACGTGTTTTTACTCGACTAGCCTGCGGGATGCATCCTCTCGCACGTGTTTTTACTCGACTAGCCTGCGGGATGCATCTTCTCGCACGTGTTTTTACTCGACTACCCTGCGAGATGCATCCTCTCGCACGTGTTTTTGCTCGACTAGCCATGCGCATCACAAAAAACCTGCGCATGCGCATCCCACAAAACCTGCGCATGCGCATCCCTAAAAACCTCGCACGTGTTTTTACTCGACTAGCCTGCGGGATGCATCCTCTCGCACGTGTTTTTACTCGACTAGCCTGCGGGATGCATCCTCTCGCACGTGTTTTTACTCGACTACCCTGCGGGATGCATCCTCTCGCACGTGTTTTTACTCGACTAGCCTGCGGGATGCATCCTCTCGCACCTGTTTTTGCTCGACTAGCCTGCGGGATGCATCCTCTCGCACGTGTTTTTACTCGACTAGCCTGCGGGATGCATCCTCTCGCACGTGTTTTTACTCGACTAGCCTGCAGGATGCATCCTCTCGCACGTGTTTTTACTCGACTAGCCTGCGGGATGCATCCTCTCGCACGTGTTTTTACTCGACTACCCTGCGGGATGCATCCTCTCGCGCGTGTTTTTGCTCGACTAGCCATGCGCATCCCAAAAAACCTGCGCATGCGCATCCCACAAAACCTCGCACGTGTTTTTACTCGACTAGCCTGCGGGATGCATCCTCTCGCACGTGTTTTTACTCGACTAGCCTGCGGGATGCATCCTCTCGCACGTGTTTTTACTCGACTACCCTGCGGGATGCATCCTCTCGCACGTGTTTTTGCTCGACTAGCCATGCGCATCCCTAAAAACCTGCGCATGCGCATCCCACAAAACCTGCGCATGCGCATCCTACAAAACCTCGCACGTGTTTTTACTCGACTAGCCTGCGGGATGCATCCTCTCGCACGTGTTTTTACTCGACTAGCCTGCAGGATGCATCCTCTCGCACGTGTTTTTACTCGACTAGCCTGCGGGATGCATCCTCTCGCACGTGTTTTTACTCGAATAGCCTGCGGGATGCATCCTCTCGCACGTGTTTTTGCTCGACTAGCCATGCGCATCCCAAAAAACCTGCGCATGCGCATCCCAAAAAACCTCGCACGTGTTTTTACTCGACTAGCCTGCGGGATGCATCCTCTCGCACGTGTTTTTACTCGACTAGCCTGCAGGATGCATCCTCTCGCACGTGTTTTTACTCGACTAGCCTGCGGGATGCATCCTCTCGCACGTGTTTTTGCTCGACTAGCCATGCGCATCCCAAAAAACCTGCGCATGCGCATCCCAAAAAACCTGCGCATGCGCATCCCAAAAAACCTGCGCATGCGCATCCCACAAAACCTCGCACGTGTTTTTACTCGACTAGCCTGCGGGATGCATCCTCTCGCACGTGTTTTTACTCGACTAGCCTGCGGGATGCATCCTCTCGCACGTGTTTTTACTCGACTAGCCTGCGGGATGCATCCTCTCGCACGTGTTTTTACTCGACTAGCCTGCGGGATGCATCCTCTCGCACGTGTTTTTGCTGGACTAGCCTGCGGGATGCATCCTCTCGCACGTGTTTTTGCTCGACTAGCCATGCGCATCCCAAAAAACCTGCGCATGCGCATCCCACAAAACCTGCGCATGCGCATCCCACAAAACCCCGCACGTGTTTTTACTCGACTAGCCTGCGGGATGCATCCTCTCGCACGTGTTTTTACTCGACTAGCCTGCGGGATGCATCCTCTCGCACGTGTTTTTACTCGACTACCCTGCGAGATGCATCCTCTCGCACGTGTTTTTGCTCGACTAGCCATGCGCATCACAAAAAACCTGCGCATGCGCATCCCACAAAACCTGCGCATGCGCATCCTACAAAACCTCGCACGTGTTTTTACTCGACTAGCCTGCGGGATGCATCCTCTCGCACGTGTTTTTACTCGACTAGCCTGCAGGATGCATCCTCTCGCACGTGTTTTTACTCGACTAGCCTGCGGGATGCATCCTCTCGCACGTGTTTTTACTCGAATAGCCTGCGGGATGCATCCTCTCGCACGTGTTTTTGCTCGACTAGCCATGCGCATCCCAAAAAACCTGCGCATGCGCATCCCTAAAAACCTCGCACGTGTTTTTACTCGACTAGCCTGCAGGATGCATCCTCTCGCACGTGTTTTTACTCGACTAGCCTGCGGGATGCATCCTCTCGCACGTGTTTTTACTCGACTACCCTGCGGGATGCATCCTCTCGCGCGTGTTTTTGCTCGACTAGCCATGCGCATCCCAAAAAACCTGCGCATGCGCATCCCACAAAACCTCGCACGTGTTTTTACTCGACTAGCCTGCGGGATGCATCCTCTCGCACGTGTTTTTACTCGACTAGCCTGCGGGATGCATCCTCTCGCACGTGTTTTTACTCGACTACCCTGCGGGATGCATCCTCTCGCACGTGTTTTTGCTCGACTAGCCATGCGCATCCCTAAAAACCTGCGCATGCGCATCCCACAAAACCTGCGCATGCGCATCCTACAAAACCTCGCACGTGTTTTTACTCGACTAGCCTGCGGGATGCATCCTCTCGCACGTGTTTTTACTCGACTAGCCTGCAGGATGCATCCTCTCGCACGTGTTTTTACTCGACTAGCCTGCGGGATGCATCCTCTCGCACGTGTTTTTACTCGAATAGCCTGCGGGATGCATCCTCTCGCACGTGTTTTTGCTCGACTAGCCATGCGCATCCCAAAAAACCTGCGCATGCGCATCCCAAAAAACCTCGCACGTGTTTTTACTCGACTAGCCTGCGGGATGCATCCTCTCGCACGTGTTTTTACTCGACTAGCCTGCAGGATGCATCCTCTCGCACGTGTTTTTACTCGACTAGCCTGCGGGATGCATCCTCTCGCACGTGTTTTTGCTCGACTAGCCATGCGCATCCCAAAAAACCTGCGCATGCGCATCCCACAAAACCTCGCACGTGTTTTTACTCGACTAGCCTGCGGGATGCATCCTCTCGCACGTGTTTTTACTCGACTAGCCTGCGGGATGCATCCTCTCGCACGTGTTTTTACTCGACTAGCCTGCGGGATGCATCCTCTCGCACGTGTTTTTACTCGACTAGCCTGCAGGATGCATCCTCTCGCACGTGTTTTTACTCGACTAGCCTGCGGGATGCATCCTCTCGCACGTGTTTTTACTCGACTAGCTTGCGGGATGCATCCTCTCGCACGTGTTTTTGCTGGACTAGCCTGCGGGATGCATCCTCTCGCACGTGTTTTTGCTCGACTAGGCATGCGCATCCCAAAAAACCTGCGCATGCGCATCCCAAAAAACCTGCGCATGCGCATCCCACAAAACCTGCGCATGCGCATCCCACAAAACCTCGCACGTGTTTTTACTCGACTAGCCTGCGGGATGCATCCTCTCGCACGTGTTTTTACTCGACTAGCCTGCGGGATGCATCCTCTCGCACGTGTTTTTGCTCGACTAGCCTGCGGGATGCATCCTCTCGCACGTGTTTTTGCTCAACTAGCCTGCGGGATGCATCCTCTCGCACGTGTTTTTACTCGACTAGCCTGCAGGATGCATCCTCTCGCACGTGTTTTTACTCGACTAGCCTGCGGGATGCATCCTCTCGCACGTGTTTTTACTCGACTACCCTGCGGGATGCATCCTCTCGCACGTGTTTTTGCTCGACTAGCCATGCGCATCCCAAAAAACCTGCGCATGCGCATCCCACAAAACCTGCGCATGCGCATCCCACAAAACCCCGCACGTGTTTTTACTCGACTAGCCTGCGGGATGCATCCTCTCGCACGTGTTTTTACTCGACTAGCCTGCGGGATGCATCCTCTCGCACGTGTTTTTACTCGACTACCCTGCGAGATGCATCCTCTCGCACGTGTTTTTGCTCGACTAGCCATGCGCATCACAAAAAACCTGCGCATGCGCATCCCACAAAACCTGCGCATGCGCATCCTACAAAACCTCGCACGTGTTTTTACTCGACTAGCCTGCGGGATGCATCCTCTCGCACGTGTTTTTACTCGACTAGCCTGCAGGATGCATCCTCTCGCACGTGTTTTTACTCGACTAGCCTGCGGGATGCATCCTCTCGCACGTGTTTTTACTCGAATAGCCTGCGGGATGCATCCTCTCGCACGTGTTTTTGCTCGACTAGCCATGCGCATCCCAAAAAACCTGCGCATGCGCATCCCTAAAAACCTCGCACGTGTTTTTACTCGACTAGCCTGCGGGATGCATCCTCTCGCACGTGTTTTTACTCGACTAGCCTGCGGGATGCATCCTCTCGCACGTGTTTTTACTCGACTACCCTGCGGGATGCATCCTCTCGCACGTGTTTTTACTCGACTAGCCTGCGGGATGCATCCTCTCGCACGTGTTTTTACTCGACTAGCCTGCAGGATGCATCCTCTCGCACGTGTTTTTACTCGACTAGCCTGCGGGATGCATCCTCTCGCACGTGTTTTTACTCGACTAGCCTGCGGGGTGCATCCTCTCGCACCTGTTTTTGCTCGACTAGCCTGCGGGATGCATCCTCTCGCACGTGTTTTTGCTCGACTAGCCTGCGGGATGCATCCTCTCGCACGTGTTTTTACTCGACTAGCCTGCAGGATGCATCCTCTCGCACGTGTTTTTACTCGACTAGCCTGCGGGATGCATCCTCTCGCACGTGTTTTTACTCGACTACCCTGCGGGATGCATCCTCTCGCGCGTGTTTTTGCTCGACTAGCCATGCGCATCCCAAAAAACCTGCGCATGCGCATCCCACAAAACCTCGCACGTGTTTTTACTCGACTAGCCTGCGGGATGCATCCTCTCGCACGTGTTTTTACTCGACTAGCCTGCGGGATGCATCCTCTCGCACGTGTTTTTACTCGACTACCCTGCGGGATGCATCCTCTCGCACGTGTTTTTGCTCGACTAGCCATGCGCATCCCTAAAAACCTGCGCATGCGCATCCCACAAAACCTGCGCATGCGCATCCTACAAAACCTCGCACGTGTTTTTACTCGACTAGCCTGCGGGATACATCCTCTCGCACGTGTTTTTACTCGACTAGCCTGCAGGATGCATCCTCTCGCACGTGTTTTTACTCGACTAGCCTGCGGGATGCATCCTCTCGCACGTGTTTTTACTCGAATAGCCTGCGGGATGCATCCTCTCGCACGTGTTTTTGCTCGACTAGCCATGCGCATCCCAAAAAACCTGCGCATGCGCATCCCAAAAAACCTCGCACGTGTTTTTACTCGACTAGCCTGCGGGATGCATCCTCTCGCACGTGTTTTTACTCGACTAGCCTGCAGGATGCATCCTCTCGCACGTGTTTTTACTCGACTAGCCTGCGGGATGCATCCTCTCGCACGTGTTTTTGCTCGACTAGCCATGCGCATCCCAAAAAACCTGCGCATGCGCATCCCAAAAAACCTGCGCATGCGCATCCCACAAAACCTCGCACGTGTTTTTACTCGACTAGCCTGCGGGATGCATCCTCTCGCACGTGTTTTTACTCGACTAGCCTGCGGGATGCATCCTCTCGCACGTGTTTTTACTCGACTAGCCTGCGGGATGCATCCTCTCGCACGTGTTTTTACTCGACTAGCCTGCGGGATGCATCCTCTCGCACGTGTTTTTACTCGACTAGCCTGCGGGATGCATCCTCTCGCACGTGTTTTTGCTCGACTAGCCTGCGGGATGCATCCTCTCGCACGTGTTTTTGCTCAACTAGCCTGCGGGATGCATCCTCTCGCATGTGTTTTTACTCGACTAGCCTGCAGGATGCATCCTCTCGCACGTGTTTTTACTCGACTAGCCTGCGGGATGCATCCTCTCGCACGTGTTTTTACTCGACTAGCCTGCGGGATGCATCCTCTCGCACGTGTTTTTGCTGGACTAGCCTGCGGGATGCATCCTCTCGCACGTGTTTTTGCTCGACTAGGCATGCGCATCCCAAAAAACCTGCGCATGCGCATCCCAAAAAACCTGCGCATGCGCATCCCAAAAAACCTTCGCATGCGCATCCCACAAAACCTGCGCATGCGCATCCCACAAAACCTCGCACGTGTTTTTACTCGACTAGCCTGCGGGATGCATCCTCTCGCACGTGTTTTTACTCGACTAGCCTGCGGGATGCATCCTCTCGCACGTGTTTTTGCTCGACTAGCCTGCGGGATGCATCCTCTCGCACGTGTTTTTGCTCAACTAGCCTGCGGGATGCATCCTCTCGCACGTGTTTTTACTCGACTAGCCTGCAGGATGCATCCTCTCGCACGTGTTTTTACTCGACTAGCCTGCGGGATGCATCCTCTCGCACGTGTTTTTACTCGACTACCCTGCGGGATGCATCCTCTCGCACGTGTTTTTGCTCGACTAGCCATGCGCATCCCAAAAAACCTGCGCATGCGCATCCCACAAAACCTGCGCATGCGCATCCCACAAAACCCCGCACGTGTTTTTACTCGACTAGCCTGCGGGATGCATCCTCTCGCACGTGTTTTTACTCGACTAGCCTGCGGGATGCATCCTCTCGCACGTGTTTTTACTCGACTACCCTGCGAGATGCATCCTCTCGCACGTGTTTTTGCTCGACTAGCCATGCGCATCACAAAAAACCTGCGCATGCGCATCCCACAAAACCTGCGCATGCGCATCCTACAAAACCTCGCACGTGTTTTTACTCGACTAGCCTGCGGGATGCATCCTCTCGCACGTGTTTTTACTCGACTAGCCTGCAGGATGCATCCTCTCGCACGTGTTTTTACTCGACTAGCCTGCGGGATGCATCCTCTCGCACGTGTTTTTACTCGAATAGCCTGCGGGATGCATCCTCTCGCACGTGTTTTTGCTCGACTAGCCATGCGCATCCCAAAAAACCTGCGCATGCGCATCCCTAAAAACCTCGCACGTGTTTTTACTCGACTAGCCTGCGGGATGCATCCTCTCGCACGTGTTTTTACTCGACTAGCCTGCGGGATGCATCCTCTCGCACGTGTTTTTACTCGACTACCCTGCGGGATGCATCCTCTCGCACGTGTTTTTACTCGACTAGCCTGCGGGATGCATCCTCTCGCACGTGTTTTTACTCGACTAGCCTGCAGGATGCATCCTCTCGCACGTGTTTTTACTCGACTAGCCTGCGGGATGCATCCTCTCGCACGTGTTTTTACTCGACTAGCCTGCGGGGTGCATCCTCTCGCACCTGTTTTTGCTCGACTAGCCTGCGGGATGCATCCTCTCGCACGTGTTTTTGCTCGACTAGCCTGCGGGATGCATCCTCTCGCACGTGTTTTTACTCGACTAGCCTGCGGGATGCATCCTCTCGCACGTGTTTTTACTCGACTACCCTGCGGGATGCATCCTCTCGCACGTGTTTTTGATCGACTAGCCATGCGCATCCCTAAAAACCTGCGCATGCGCATCCCACAAAACCTGCGCATGCGCATCCTACAAAACCTCGCACGTGTTTTTACTCGACTAGCCTGCGGGATGCATCCTCTCGCACGTGTTTTTACTCGACTAGCCTGCAGGATGCATCCTCTCGCACGTGTTTTTACTCGACTAGCCTGCGGGATGCATCCTCTCGCACGTGTTTTTACTCGAATAGCCTGCGGGATGCATCCTCTCGCACGTGTTTTTGCTCGACTAGCCATGCGCATCCCAAAAAACCTGCTCATGCGCATCCCAAAAAACCTCGCACGTGTTTTTACTCGACTAGCCTGCGGGATGCATCCTCTCGCACGTGTTTTTACTCGACTAGCCTGCGGGATGCATCCTCTCGCACGTGTTTTTACTCGACTAGCCTGCAGGATGCATCCTCTCGCACGTGTTTTTACTCGACTAGCCTGCGGGATGCATCCTCTCGCACGTGTTTTTGCTCGACTAGCCATGCGCATCCCAAAAAACCTGCGCATGCGCATCCCAAAAAACCTGCGCATGCGCATCCCACAAAACCTCGCACGTGTTTTTACTCGACTAGCCTGCGGGATGCATCCTCTCGCACGTGTTTTTACTCGACTAGCCTGCGGGATGCATCCTCTCGCACGTGTTTTTACTCGACTAGCCTGCGGGATGCATCCTCTCGCACGTGTTTTTACTCGACTAGCCTGCGGGATGCATCCTCTCGCACGTGTTTTTGCTGGACTAGCCTGCGGGATGCATCCTCTCGCACGTGTTTTTGTTCGACTAGCCATGCGCATCCCAAAAAACCTGCGCATGCGCATCCCACAAAACCTGCGCATGCGCATCCCACAAAACCCCGCACGTGTTTTTACTCGACTAGCCTGCGGGATGCATCCTCTCGCACGTGTTTTTACTCGACTAGCCTGCGGGATGCATCCTCTCGCACGTGTTTTTACTCGACTACCCTGCGAGATGCATCCCCTCGCACGTGTTTTTGCTCGACTAGCCATGCGCATCACAAAAAACCTGCGCATGCGCATCCCACAAAACCTGCGCATGCGCATCCTACAAAACCTCGCGCGTGTTTTTACTCGACTAGCCTGCGGGATGCATCCTCTCGCACGTGTTTTTACTCGACTAGCCTGCAGGATGCATCCTCTCGCACGTGTTTTTACTCGACTAGCCTGCGGGATGCATCCTCTCGCACGTGTTTTTACTCGAATAGCCTGCGGGATGCATCCTCTCGCACGTGTTTTTGCTCGACTAGCCATGCGCATCCCAAAAAACCTGCGCATGCGCATCCCTAAAAACCTCGCACGTGTTTTTACTCGACTAGCCTGCAGGATGCATCCTCTCGCACGTGTTTTTACTCGACTAGCCTGCGGGATGCATCCTCTCGCACGTGTTTTTACTCGACTACCCTGCGGGATGCATCCTCTCGCGCGTGTTTTTGCTCGACTAGCCATGCGCATCCCAAAAAACCTGCGCATGCGCATCCCACAAAACCTCGCACGTGTTTTTACTCGACTAGCCTGCGGGATGCATCCTCTCGCACGTGTTTTTACTCGACTAGCCTGCGGGATGCATC
Organism: Lasioglossum baleicum; assembly: GCF_051020765.1. Taxonomy (NCBI): domain Eukaryota; kingdom Metazoa; phylum Arthropoda; class Insecta; order Hymenoptera; family Halictidae; genus Lasioglossum; species Lasioglossum baleicum. The sequence continues at coordinate 174,815 of NW_027469356.1, forward strand.
CTCTCGCACGTGTTTTTACTCGACTACCCTGCGGGATGCATCCTCTCGCACGTGTTTTTGCTCGACTAGCCATGCGCATCCCTAAAAACCTGCGCATGCGCATCCCACAAAACCTGCGCATGCGCATCCTACAAAACCTCGCACGTGTTTTTACTCGACTAGCCTGCGGGATGCATCCTCTCGCACGTGTTTTTACTCGACTAGCCTGCAGGATGCATCCTCTCGCACGTGTTTTTACTCGACTAGCCTGCGGGATGCATCCTCTCGCACGTGTTTTTACTCGAATAGCCTGCGGGATGCATCCTCTCGCACGTGTTTTTGCTCGACTAGCCATGCGCATCCCAAAAAACCTGCGCATGCGCATCCCAAAAAACCTCGCACGTGTTTTTACTCGACTAGCCTGCGGGATGCATCCTCTCGCACGTGTTTTTACTCGACTAGCCTGCAGGATGCATCCTCTCGCACGTGTTTTTACTCGACTAGCCTGCGGGATGCATCCTCTCGCACGTGTTTTTGCTCGACTAGCCATGCGCATCCCAAAAAACCTGCGCATGCGCATCCCACAAAACCTCGCACGTGTTTTTACTCGACTAGCCTGCGGGATGCATCCTCTCGCACGTGTTTTTACTCGACTACCCTGCGGGATGCATCCTCTCGCACGTGTTTTTGCTCGACTAGCCATGCGCATCCCAAAAAACCTGCGCATGCGCATCCCACAAAACCTGCGCATGCGCATCCCACAAAACCTGCGCATGCGCATCCCACAAAACCCCGCACGTGTTTTTACTCGACTAGCCTGCGGGATGCATCCTCTCGCACGTGTTTTTACTCGACTAGCCTGCGGGATGCATCCTCTCGCACGTGTTTTTACTCGACTACCCTGCGAGATGCATCCTCTCGCACGTGTTTTTGCTCGACTAGCCATGCGCATCACAAAAAACCTGCGCATGCGCATCCCACAAAACCTGCGCATGCGCATCCTACAAAACCTCGCACGTGTTTTTACTCGACTAGCCTGCGGGATGCATCCTCTCGCACGTGTTTTTACTCGACTAGCCTGCAGGATGCATCCTCTCGCACGTGTTTTTACTCGACTAGCCTGCGGGATGCATCCTCTCGCACGTGTTTTTACTCGAATAGCCTGCGGGATGCATCCTCTCGCACGTGTTTTTGCTCGACTAGCCATGCGCATCCCAAAAAACCTGCGCATGCGCATCCCTAAAAACCTCGCACGTGTTTTTACTCGACTAGCCTGCGGGATGCATCCTCTCGCACGTGTTTTCACTCGACTAGCCTGCGGGATGCATCCTCTCGCACGTGTTTTTACTCGACTACCCTGCGGGATGCATCCTCTCGCACGTGTTTTTACTCGACTAGCCTGCGGGATGCATCCTCTCGCACGTGTTTTTACTCGACTAGCCTGCAGGATGCATCCTCTCGCACGTGTTTTTACTCGACTAGCCTGCGGGATGCATCCTCTCGCACGTGTTTTTACTCGACTAGCCTGCGGGGTGCATCCTCTCGCACCTGTTTTTGCTCGACTAGCCTGCGGGATGCATCCTCTCGCACGTGTTTTTGCTCGACTAGCCTGCGGGATGCATCCTCTCGCACGTGTTTTTACTCGACTAGCCTGCAGGATGCATCCTCTCGCACGTGTTTTTACTCGACTAGCCTGCGGGATGCATCCTCTCGCACGTGTTTTTACTCGACTACCCTGCGGGATGCATCCTCTCGCGCGTGTTTTTGCTCGACTAGCCATGCGCATCCCAAAAAACCTGCGCATGCGCATCCCACAAAACCTCGCACGTGTTTTTACTCGACTAGCCTGCGGGATGCATCCTCTCGCACGTGTTTTTACTCGACTAGCCTGCGGGATGCATCCTCTCGCACGTGTTTTTACTCGACTACCCTGCGGGATGCATCCTCTCGCACGTGTTTTTGCTCGACTAGCCATGCGCATCCCTAAAAACCTGCGCATGCGCATCCCACAAAACCTGCGCATGCGCATCCTACAAAACCTCGCACGTGTTTTTACTCGACTAGCCTGCGGGATGCATCCTCTCGCACGTGTTTTTACTCGACTAGCCTGCAGGATGCATCCTCTCGCACGTGTTTTTACTCGACTAGCCTGCGGGATGCATCCTCTCGCACGTGTTTTTACTCGAATAGCCTGCGGGATGCATCCTCTCGCACGTGTTTTTGCTCGACTAGCCATGCGCATCCCAAAAAACCTGCGCATGCGCATCCCAAAAAACCTCGCACGTGTTTTTACTCGACTAGCCTGCGGGATGCATCCTCTCGCACGTGTTTTTACTCGACTAGCCTGCAGGATGCATCCTCTCGCACGTGTTTTTACTCGACTAGCCTGCGGGATGCATCCTCTCGCACGTGTTTTTGCTCGACTAGCCATGCGCATCCCAAAAAACCTGCGCATGCGCATCCCAAAAAACCTGCGCATGCGCATCCCACAAAACCTCGCACGTGTTTTTACTCGACTAGCCTGCGGGATGCATCCTCTCGCACGTGTTTTTACTCGACTAGCCTGCGGGATGCATCCTCTCGCACGTGTTTTTACTCGACTAGCCTGCGGGATGCATCCTCTCGCACGTGTTTTTACTCGACTAGCCTGCGGGATGCATCCTCTCGCACGTGTTTTTACTCGAATAGCCTGCGGGATGCATCCTCTCGCACGTGTTTTTGCTCGACTAGCCTTGCGCATCCCAAAAAACCTGCGCATGCGCATCCCACAAAACCTGCGCATGCGCATCCCACAAAACCTCGCACGTGTTTTTAGTCGACTAGCCTGCGGGATGCATCCTCTCCACGTGGTTTTACTCGACTAGCCTGCGGGATGCATCCTCTCGCACGTGTTCTTACTCGACTAGCCTGAGGGATGCATCCTCTCTCACGTGTTTTTGCTCGACTAGCCTGCGGGATGCATCCTCTCGCACGTGTTTTTGCTCGACTAGGCATGCGCATCCCAAAAAACCTGCGCATGCGCATCCCACAAAACCTGTGCATGCGCATCCCACAAAACCTCGCACGTGTTTTTACTCGACTAGCCTGCGGGATGCATCCTCTCGCACGTGTTTTTGCTCGACTAGCCTGCGGGATGCATCCTCTCGCACGTGTTTTTGCTCAACTAGCCTGCGGGATGCATCCTCTCGCATGTGTTTTTACTCGACTAGCCTGCAGGATGCATCCTCTCGCACGTGTTTTTACTCGACTAGCCTGCGGGATGCATCCTCTCGCACGTGTTTTTACTCGACTAGCCTGCGGGATGCATCCTCTCGCACGTGTTTTTGCTGGACTAGCCTGCGGGATGCATCCTCTCGCACGTGTTTTTGCTCGACTAGGCATGCGCATCCCAAAAAACCTGCGCATGCGCATCCCAAAAAACCTGCGCATGCGCATCCCAAAAAACCTTCGCATGCGCATCCCACAAAACCTGCGCATGCGCATCCCACAAAACCTCGCACGTGTTTTTACTCGACTAGCCTGCGGGATGCATCCTCTCGCACGTGTTTTTACTCGACTAGCCTGCGGGATGCATCCTCTCGCACGTGTTTTTGCTCGACTAGCCTGCGGGATGCATCCTCTCGCACGTGTTTTTGCTCAACTAGCCTGCGGGATGCATCCTCTCGCACGTGTTTTTACTCGACTAGCCTGCAGGATGCATCCTCTCGCACGTGTTTTTACTCGACTAGCCTGCGGGATGCATCCTCTCGCACGTGTTTTTACTCGACTACCCTGCGGGATGCATCCTCTCGCACGTGTTTTTGCTCGACTAGCCATGCGCATCCCAAAAAACCTGCGCATGCGCATCCCACAAAACCTGCGCATGCGCATCCCACAAAACCCCGCACGTGTTTTTACTCGACTAGCCTGCGGGATGCATCCTCTCGCACGTGTTTTTACTCGACTAGCCTGCGGGATGCATCCTCTCGCACGTGTTTTTACTCGACTACCCTGCGAGATGCATCCTCTCGCACGTGTTTTTGCTCGACTAGCCATGCGCATCACAAAAAACCTGCGCATGCGCATCCCACAAAACCTGCGCATGCGCATCCTACAAAACCTCGCACGTGTTTTTACTCGACTAGCCTGCGGGATGCATCCTCTCGCACGTGTTTTTACTCGACTAGCCTGCAGGATGCATCCTCTCGCACGTGTTTTTACTCGACTAGCCTGCGGGATGCATCCTCTCGCACGTGTTTTTACTCGAATAGCCTGCGGGATGCATCCTCTCGCACGTGTTTTTGCTCGACTAGCCATGCGCATCCCAAAAAACCTGCGCATGCGCATCCCTAAAAACCTCGCACGTGTTTTTACTCGACTAGCCTGCGGGATGCATCCTCTCGCACGTGTTTTTACTCGACTAGCCTGCGGGATGCATCCTCTCGCACGTGTTTTTACTCGACTACCCTGCGGGATGCATCCTCTCGCACGTGTTTTTACTCGACTAGCCTGCGGGATGCATCCTCTCGCACGTGTTTTTACTCGACTAGCCTGCAGGATGCATCCTCTCGCACGTGTTTTTACTCGACTAGCCTGCGGGATGCATCCTCTCGCACGTGTTTTTACTCGACTAGCCTGCGGGGTGCATCCTCTCGCACCTGTTTTTGCTCGACTAGCCTGCGGGATGCATCCTCTCGCACGTGTTTTTGCTCGACTAGCCTGCGGGATGCATCCTCTCGCACGTGTTTTTACTCGACTAGCCTGCGGGATGCATCCTCTCGCACGTGTTTTTACTCGACTACCCTGCGGGATGCATCCTCTCGCACGTGTTTTTGATCGACTAGCCATGCGCATCCCTAAAAACCTGCGCATGCGCATCCCACAAAACCTGCGCATGCGCATCCTACAAAACCTCGCACGTGTTTTTACTCGACTAGCCTGCGGGATGCATCCTCTCGCACGTGTTTTTACTCGACTAGCCTGCAGGATGCATCCTCTCGCACGTGTTTTTACTCGACTAGCCTGCGGGATGCATCCTCTCGCACGTGTTTTTACTCGAATAGCCTGCGGGATGCATCCTCTCGCACGTGTTTTTGCTCGACTAGCCATGCGCATCCCAAAAAACCTGCTCATGCGCATCCCAAAAAACCTCGCACGTGTTTTTACTCGACTAGCCTGCGGGATGCATCCTCTCGCACGTGTTTTTACTCGACTAGCCTGCGGGATGCATCCTCTCGCACGTGTTTTTACTCGACTAGCCTGCAGGATGCATCCTCTCGCACGTGTTTTTACTCGACTAGCCTGCGGGATGCATCCTCTCGCACGTGTTTTTGCTCGACTAGCCATGCGCATCCCAAAAAACCTGCGCATGCGCATCCCAAAAAACCTGCGCATGCGCATCCCACAAAACCTCGCACGTGTTTTTACTCGACTAGCCTGCGGGATGCATCCTCTCGCACGTGTTTTTACTCGACTAGCCTGCGGGATGCATCCTCTCGCACGTGTTTTTACTCGACTAGCCTGCGGGATGCATCCTCTCGCACGTGTTTTTACTCGACTAGCCTGCGGGATGCATCCTCTCGCACGTGTTTTTGCTGGACTAGCCTGCGGGATGCATCCTCTCGCACGTGTTTTTGTTCGACTAGCCATGCGCATCCCAAAAAACCTGCGCATGCGCATCCCACAAAACCTGCGCATGCGCATCCCACAAAACCCCGCACGTGTTTTTACTCGACTAGCCTGCGGGATGCATCCTCTCGCACGTGTTTTTACTCGACTAGCCTGCGGGATGCATCCTCTCGCACGTGTTTTTACTCGACTACCCTGCGAGATGCATCCCCTCGCACGTGTTTTTGCTCGACTAGCCATGCGCATCACAAAAAACCTGCGCATGCGCATCCCACAAAACCTGCGCATGCGCATCCTACAAAACCTCGCGCGTGTTTTTACTCGACTAGCCTGCGGGATGCATCCTCTCGCACGTGTTTTTACTCGACTAGCCTGCAGGATGCATCCTCTCGCACGTGTTTTTACTCGACTAGCCTGCGGGATGCATCCTCTCGCACGTGTTTTTACTCGAATAGCCTGCGGGATGCATCCTCTCGCACGTGTTTTTGCTCGACTAGCCATGCGCATCCCAAAAAACCTGCGCATGCGCATCCCTAAAAACCTCGCACGTGTTTTTACTCGACTAGCCTGCAGGATGCATCCTCTCGCACGTGTTTTTACTCGACTAGCCTGCGGGATGCATCCTCTCGCACGTGTTTTTACTCGACTACCCTGCGGGATGCATCCTCTCGCGCGTGTTTTTGCTCGACTAGCCATGCGCATCCCAAAAAACCTGCGCATGCGCATCCCACAAAACCTCGCACGTGTTTTTACTCGACTAGCCTGCGGGATGCATCCTCTCGCACGTGTTTTTACTCGACTAGCCTGCGGGATGCATCCTCTCGCACGTGTTTTTACTCGACTACCCTGCGGGATGCATCCTCTCGCACGTGTTTTTGCTCGACTAGCCATGCGCATCCCTAAAAACCTGCGCATGCGCATCCCACAAAACCTGCGCATGCGCATCCTACAAAACCTCGCACGTGTTTTTACTCGACTAGCCTGCGGGATGCATCCTCTCGCACGTGTTTTTACTCGACTAGCCTGCAGGATGCATCCTCTCGCACGTGTTTTTACTCGACTAGCCTGCGGGATGCATCCTCTCGCACGTGTTTTTACTCGAATAGCCTGCGGGATGCATCCTCTCGCACGTGTTTTTGCTCGACTAGCCATGCGCATCCCAAAAAACCTGCGCATGCGCATCCCAAAAAACCTCGCACGTGTTTTTACTCGACTAGCCTGCGGGATGCATCCTCTCGCACGTGTTTTTACTCGACTAGCCTGCAGGATGCATCCTCTCGCACGTGTTTTTACTCGACTAGCCTGCGGGATGCATCCTCTCGCACGTGTTTTTGCTCGACTAGCCATGCGCATCCCAAAAAACCTGCGCATGCGCATCCCACAAAACCTCGCACGTGTTTTTACTCGACTAGCCTGCGGGATGCATCCTCTCGCACGTGTTTTTACTCGACTACCCTGCGGGATGCATCCTCTCGCACGTGTTTTTGCTCGACTAGCCATGCGCATCCCAAAAAACCTGCGCATGCGCATCCCACAAAACCTGCGCATGCGCATCCCACAAAACCTGCGCATGCGCATCCCACAAAACCCCGCACGTGTTTTTACTCGACTAGCCTGCGGGATGCATCCTCTCGCACGTGTTTTTACTCGACTAGCCTGCGGGATGCATCCTCTCGCACGTGTTTTTACTCGACTACCCTGCGAGATGCATCCTCTCGCACGTGTTTTTGCTCGACTAGCCATGCGCATCACAAAAAACCTGCGCATGCGCATCCCACAAAACCTGCGCATGCGCATCCTACAAAACCTCGCACGTGTTTTTACTCGACTAGCCTGCGGGATGCATCCTCTCGCACGTGTTTTTACTCGACTAGCCTGCAGGATGCATCCTCTCGCACGTGTTTTTACTCGACTAGCCTGCGGGATGCATCCTCTCGCACGTGTTTTTACTCGAATAGCCTGCGGGATGCATCCTCTCGCACGTGTTTTTGCTCGACTAGCCATGCGCATCCCAAAAAACCTGCGCATGCGCATCCCTAAAAACCTCGCACGTGTTTTTACTCGACTAGCCTGCGGGATGCATCCTCTCGCACGTGTTTTCACTCGACTAGCCTGCGGGATGCATCCTCTCGCACGTGTTTTTACTCGACTACCCTGCGGGATGCATCCTCTCGCACGTGTTTTTACTCGACTAGCCTGCGGGATGCATCCTCTCGCACGTGTTTTTACTCGACTAGCCTGCAGGATGCATCCTCTCGCACGTGTTTTTACTCGACTAGCCTGCGGGATGCATCCTCTCGCACGTGTTTTTACTCGACTAGCCTGCGGGGTGCATCCTCTCGCACCTGTTTTTGCTCGACTAGCCTGCGGGATGCATCCTCTCGCACGTGTTTTTGCTCGACTAGCCTGCGGGATGCATCCTCTCGCACGTGTTTTTACTCGACTAGCCTGCAGGATGCATCCTCTCGCACGTGTTTTTACTCGACTAGCCTGCGGGATGCATCCTCTCGCACGTGTTTTTACTCGACTACCCTGCGGGATGCATCCTCTCGCGCGTGTTTTTGCTCGACTAGCCATGCGCATCCCAAAAAACCTGCGCATGCGCATCCCACAAAACCTCGCACGTGTTTTTACTCGACTAGCCTGCGGATGCATCCTCTCGCACGTGTTTTTACTCGACTAGCCTGCGGGATGCATCCTCTCGCACGTGTTTTTACTCGACTACCCTGCGGGATGCATCCTCTCGCACGTGTTTTTGCTCGACTAGCCATGCGCATCCTAAAAACCTGCGCATGCGCATCCCACAAAACCTGCGCATGCGCATCCTACAAAACCTCGCACGTGTTTTTACTCGACTAGCCTGCGGGATGCATCCTCTCGCACGTGTTTTTACTCGACTAGCCTGCAGGATGCATCCTCTCGCACGTGTTTTTACTCGACTAGCCTGCGGGATGCATCCTCTCGCACGTGTTTTTACTCGAATAGCCTGCGGGATGCATCCTCTCGCACGTGTTTTTGCTCGACTAGCCATGCGCATCCCAAAAAACCTGCGCATGCGCATCCCAAAAAACCTCGCACGTGTTTTTACTCGACTAGCCTGCGGGATGCATCCTCTCGCACGTGTTTTTACTCGACTAGCCTGCAGGATGCATCCTCTCGCACGTGTTTTTACTCGACTAGCCTGCGGGATGCATCCTCTCGCACGTGTTTTTGCTCGACTAGCCATGCGCATCCCAAAAAACCTGCGCATGCGCATCCCAAAAAACCTGCGCATGCGCATCCCACAAAACCTCGCACGTGTTTTTACTCGACTAGCCTGCGGGATGCATCCTCTCGCACGTGTTTTTACTCGACTAGCCTGCGGGATGCATCCTCTCGCACGTGTTTTTACTCGACTAGCCTGCGGGATGCATCCTCTCGCACGTGTTTTTACTCGACTAGCCTGCGGGATGCATCCTCTCGCACGTGTTTTTACTCGACTAGCCTGCGGGATGCATCCTCTCGCACGTGTTTTTACTCGACTAGCCTGCGGGATGCATCCTCTCGCACGTGTTTTTACTCGACTAGCCTGCGGGATGCATCCTCTCGCACGTGTTTTTGCTCGACTAGCCTGCGGGATGCATCCTCTCGCACGTGTTTTTGCTCAACTAGCCTGCGGGATGCATCCTCTCGCACGTGTTTTTACTCGACTAGCCTGCAGGATGCATCCTCTCGCACGTGTTTTTACTCGACTAGCCTGCGGGATGCATCCTCTCGCACGTGTTTTTACTCGACTACCCTGCGGGATGCATCCTCTCGCACGTGTTTTTGCTCGACTAGCCATGCGCATCCCAAAAAACCTGCGCATGCGCATCCCACAAAACCCCGCACGTGTTTTTACTCGACTAGCCTGCGGGATGCATCCTCTCGCACGTGTTTTTACTCGACTAGCCTGCGGGATGCATCCTCTCGCACGTGTTTTTACTCGACTACCCTGCGAGATGCATCCTCTCGCACGTGTTTTTGCTCGACTAGCCATGCGCATCACAAAAAACCTGCGCATGCGCATCCCACAAAACCTGCGCATGCGCATCCTACAAAACCTCGCACGTGTTTTTACTCGACTAGCCTGCGGGATGCATCCTCTCGCACGTGTTTTTACTCGACTAGCCTGCAGGATGCATCCTCTCGCACGTGTTTTTACTCGACTAGCCTGCGGGATGCATCCTCTCGCACGTGTTTTTACTCGAATAGCCTGCGGGATGCATCCTCTCGCACGTGTTTTTGCTCGACTAGCCATGCGCATCCCAAAAAACCTGCGCATGCGCATCCCTAAAAACCTCGCACGTGTTTTTACTCGACTAGCCTGCGGGATGCATCCTCTCGCACGTGTTTTTACTCGACTAGCCTGCGGGATGCATCCTCTCGCACGTGTTTTTACTCGACTACCCTGCGGGATGCATCCTCTCGCACGTGTTTTTACTCGACTAGCCTGCGGGATGCATCCTCTCGCACGTGTTTTTACTCGACTAGCCTGCAGGATGCATCCTCTCGCACGTGTTTTTACTCGACTAGCCTGCGGGATGCATCCTCTCGCACGTGTTTTTACTCGACTAGCCTGCGGGGTGCATCCTCTCGCACCTGTTTTTGCTCGACTAGCCTGCGGGATGCATCCTCTCGCACGTGTTTTTGCTCGACTAGCCTGCGGGATGCATCCTCTCGCACGTGTTTTTACTCGACTAGCCTGCGGGATGCATCCTCTCGCACGTGTTTTTACTCGACTACCCTGCGGGATGCATCCTCTCGCACGTGTTTTTGCTCGACTAGCCATGCGCATCCCTAAAAACCTGCGCATGCGCATCCCACAAAACCTGCGCATGCGCATCCTACAAAACCTCGCACGTGTTTTTACTCGACTAGCCTGCGGGATGCATCCTCTCGCACGTGTTTTTACTCGACTAGCCTGCAGGATGCATCCTCTCGCACGTGTTTTTACTCGACTAGCCTGCGGGATGCATCCTCTCGCACGTGTTTTTACTCGACTAGCCTGCGGGATGCATCCTCTCGCACGTGTTTTTGCTGGACTAGCCTGCGGGATGCATCCTCTCGCACGTGTTTTTGCTCGACTAGGCATGCGCATCCCAAAAAACCTGCGCATGCGCATGCCAAAAAACCTGCGCATGCGCATCCCACAAAACCAGCGCATGCGCATCCCACAAAACCAGCGCATGCGCATCCCACAAAACCTCGCACGTGTTTTTACTCGACTAGCCTGCGGGATGCATCCTCTCGCACGTGTTTTTACTCGACTAGCCTGCGGGATGCATCCTCTCGCACGTGTTTTTACTCGACTAGCCTGCGGGATGCATCCTCTCGCCCGTGTTTTTACTCGACTAGCCATGCGCATCCCAAAAAACCTGCGCATGCGCATCCCACAAAACCTGCGCATGCGCATCCCACAAAACCTCGCACGTGTTTTTACTCGACTAGCCTGCGGGATGCATCCTCTCGCACGTGTTTTTACTCGACTAGCCTGCGGGATGCATCCTCTCGCACGTGTTTTTACTCGACTACCCTGTGGGATGCATCCTCTCGCACGTGTTTTTGCTCGACTAGCCTTGCGCATCCCAAAAAACCTGCGCATGCGCATCCCACAAAACCTGCGCATGCGCATCCCACAAAACCTCGCACGTGTTTTTAGTCGACTAGCCTGCGGGATGCATCCTCTCCACGTGGTTTTACTCGACTAGCCTGCGGGATGCATCCTCTCGCACGTGTTCTTACTCGACTAGCCTGAGGGATGCATCCTCTCTCACGTGTTTTTGCTCGACTAGCCTGCGGGATGCATCCTCTCGCACGTGTTTTTGCTCGACTAGGCATGCGCATCCCAAAAAACCTGCGCATGCGCATCCCACAAAACCTGTGCATGCGCATCCCACAAAACCTCGCACGTGTTTTTACTCGACTAGCCTGCGGGATGCATCCTCTCGCACGTGTTTTTACTCGACTACCCTGCGGGATGCATCCTCTCGCACGTGTTTTTGCTCGACTAGCCATGCGCATCCCTAAAAACCTGCGCATGCGCATCCCACAAAACCTGCGCATGCGCATCCTACAAAACCTCGCACGTGTTTTTACTCGACTAGCCTGCGGATGCATCCTCTCGCACGTGTTTTTACTCGACTAGCCTGCAGGATGCATCCTCTCGCACGTGTTTTTACTCGACTAGCCTGCGGGATGCATCCTCTCGCACGTGTTTTTACTCGAATAGCCTGCGGGATGCATCCTCTCGCACGTGTTTTTGCTCGACTAGCCATGCGCATCCCCAAAAACCTGCGCATGCGCATCCCAAAAAACCTCGCACGTGTTTTTACTCGACTAGCCTGCGGGATGCATCCTCTCGCACGTGTTTTTACTCGACTAGCCTGCAGGATGCATCCTCTCGCACGTGTTTTTACTCGACTAGCCTGCGGGATGCATCCTCTCGCACGTGTTTTTGCTCGACTAGCCATGCGCATCCCAAAAAACCTGCGCATGCGCATCCCACAAAACCTCGCACGTGTTTTTACTCGACTAGCCTGCGGGATGCATCCTCTCGCACGTGTTTTTACTCGACTAGCCTGCGGGATGCATCCTCTCGCACGTGTTTTTACTCGACTAGCCTGCGGGATGCATCCTCTCGCACGTGTTTTTACTCGACTAGCCTGCGGGATGCATCCTCTCGCACGTGTTTTTTGCTGACTAGCCTGCGGGATGCATCCTCTCGCACGTGATTTTGCTCGACTAGGCATGCGCATCCCAAAAAACCTGCGCATGCGCATGCCAAAAAACCTGCGCATGCGCATCCCACAAAACCAGCGCATGCGCATCCCACAAAACCTCGCACGTGTTTTTACTCGACTAGCCTGCGGGATGCATCCTCTCGCACGTGTTTTTACTCGACTAGCCTGCGGGATGCATCCTCTCGCACGTGTTTTTACTCGACTAGCCTGCGGGATGCATCCTCTCGCCCGTGTTTTTACTCGACTAGCCATGCGCATCCCAAAAAACCTGCGCATGCGCATCCCACAAAACCTGCGCATGCGCATCCTACAAAACCTCGCACGTGTTTTTACTCGACTAGCCTGCGGGATGCATCCTCTCGCACGTGTTTTTACTCGACTAGCCTGCAGGATGCATCCTCTCGCACGTGTTTTTACTCGACTAGCCTGCGGGATGCATCCTCTCGCACGTGTTTTTACTCGAATAGCCTGCGGGATGCATCCTCTCGCACGTGTTTTTGCTCGACTAGCCATGCGCATCCCAAAAAACCTGCGCATGCGCATCCCTAAAAACCTCGCACGTGTTTTTACTCGACTAGCCTGCGGGATGCATCCTCTCGCACGTGTTTTCACTCGACTAGCCTGCGGGATGCATCCTCTCGCACGTGTTTTTACTCGACTACCCTGCGGGATGCATCCTCTCGCACGTGTTTTTACTCGACTAGCCTGCGGGATGCATCCTCTCGCACGTGTTTTTACTCGACTAGCCTGCAGGATGCATCCTCTCGCACGTGTTTTTACTCGACTAGCCTGCGGGATGCATCCTCTCGCACGTGTTTTTACTCGACTAGCCTGCGGGGTGCATCCTCTCGCACCTGTTTTTGCTCGACTAGCCTGCGGGATGCATCCTCTCGCACGTGTTTTTGCTCGACTAGCCTGCGGGATGCATCCTCTCGCACGTGTTTTTACTCGACTAGCCTGCAGGATGCATCCTCTCGCACGTGTTTTTACTCGACTAGCCTGCGGGATGCATCCTCTCGCACGTGTTTTTACTCGACTACCCTGCGGGATGCATCCTCT